>NC_069504.1:1159729541-1159809541 GCF_027579735.1 Bombina bombina
ACATGTGTCTTTATCTTATATCTGTAGGTATAATCAGATCTCATTACTGTATCACATTGTGTACATATACATGTGTCTGTATCTTATATCTGTAGGTATAATCAGATCTCATTACTGTATCACACTGTGTACATATACATGTGTCTTTATCTTATATATGTAGGTATAATCAGATCTCATTACTGTATCACATTGTGTACATATACATGTGTCTGTATCTTATATCTGTAGGTATAATCAGATCTCATTACTGTATCACACGGTGTACATATACATGTGTCTTTATCTTATATCTGTAGGTATAATCAGATCTCATTACTGTATCACACTGTGTACATATACATGTGTCTGTATCTTATATCTGTAGGTATAATCAGATCTCATTACTATATCACATTGTGTACATATACATGTGTCTGTATCTTATATCTGTAGGTATAATTAGATCTCATTACTGTATCACACTGTGTACATATACATGTGTCTGTATCTTATATCTGTAGGTATAATTCGGATTATCCTAAGTTATGAAGGTATAATCTAGATTTTATTAAAGACACAGAGACGAGTATTTTGCTTTCTTTCCTTTACTACTTAAAGGGCAGTATTTAAAAGCATATAGAAATAAATAACAAAAACTGTCAACATTTGAAAAAAGAGAACTGGTTAAACAAAGACAAAATGACCAATCAGCTCAAACATATAACCAATAAACTGTCCAATATCAAATACCAACTCCTCTTTCTTGAAATCAGATGAAGGAAGGAACCAGTCCATGATAATCAAAAAACACCAACCAAACAGGAAACAAAGGAGACTGAAGAAAATCATCCAGGAGATGTTGACCATCCAAAAGGAAGATTTCCAACGACGGGAAGAAGAACACCACCAACTTGAGTTTTGTAAATGAAGAGGTGAACTTGATAGATGAGATGACCAATCAGATAAATGAGAGGGAATAAATCCGTCCAAGATGGTATCCTGTTTATGGATTGGTAACTAAAACAAATATATAATAAAAAAGAATTAAATATTAATACATATAAAAAAGGGAGGGAAATAACGAAAGAAGGAGAGGTGGGAAAATACTCGTCTCTGTGTCTTTAATAAAATCTAGATTATACCTTCATAACTTAGGATAATCCGAATTTTATTACAAGACCAGAGACTCATATTTTGCTAGTTTAAAGCAACTAACAAAATAAATGTAGCGAGGCATGTTCAATGGGTTTAAAATAAAATTGTTTAAAAACAGAATCTGAAGACCAGTCAGCTGCATCCAAAATTTGTTGAAGGGTAGCAGCTTTCAAAAATGCTTTAGAAGCGGCTGATCCTCTAACAGAGTGAGCGGAAAAAGATAAATCAATACCTGCTTCACTCATAACCCATTTAACCCACCTGGCAATAGACATAGAAGAAACAGGTAAATGAAGAGGAACAAAAGATAACAAAAGTTGATTAGAAGAGGAAGTACGAAAAACAGAAGTTCTACGTTCATACTCTTTCAAACACAAAACCACACAGAGAAAAGGTTCATTAGGTAAGTAAGGATAAAAAATTGAAAAAGATTTAGTTCTTTTAGAAATAAAGAAAGTAACACCTTCAGGAGAGAAACGTTTAGAATTAAAATCTAAAGCTCTAACATCCGAAACCCTACGAAAGGAAATTAAACATAAAAGAGTAGCGAGTTTTGTAGAAAGTTGTTTAAGAGATAAAGATTCGTTAGAAGGCCAAGATTTAAAAAGAGAAAAAATAAGATCTACATCCCAAAAGGAAGAATATTTAGGAGCAGGAGGTCTTTTAAGTTTTATAGCTTTCATTAATTTACAAATTAAAGGGTGTTGACCTGCAGGAAAATTATTAATAAAAGAATGTTTGGCTGAAATAGCAGATCTAGAAACATTAATGGTTCTATAAGCTAAACCTGATTCAAAAAGTGATGTAAGGAAATTAATAATGAAAGTTACATCGACTGAAAGGGGATCCAAACCTCTCTCCAAGCACCAGCCAGACCATCTGGTCCATGCGGAAAAATAACATTTTTTGGTCCCGGGGGCCAAAGAATCTTGGAGGAGATCTTTAGCTTGTTGTGATAAGCCCTGGAGAGATGATGGATGCCCGAAATTGACCAGGCTATGAGACGAAGAGATCCTTGAAGAATAAGGTCTTGAGGAAGACCTTCTGGATCTGACAATAGAAGAGGAAAAATCGGAAGAAGAACTGGATGGTTGACAGATAATTCTAGAAGAGATGGGTACCAAGGTTGAGATGGCCACAGGGGAGTGAACAGGAGAATTGAAAGAAGATCCCGTCGGACTACCGAAATTGTTCTCTGAATCATGGAGAATGGAGGAAACGCGTAAGCTGAGTGACGAGGCCACGGGTGAAGGAATGCATCTATCGCTAGAGCATCTGGATCCGGACGCCAGCTGAAATAAGGATGAATCTGAAAATTCAGTCTCGAAGCGAACAGATCTATCGAAAAGGGACCTCTGAGAGACTGAAGCGATTGAAACACCTGATGATGAAGTTTCCAATCGCTGGAATCTGTCAGATACCGAGAGCCCCAATCTGCCGCCACATTGGTTAAACCTGGAATGTATTCCGCTTTGACAGAAATATTTCTGTCCAAGCAAAGATGAATGAAATCTTTCGTAATAATCGATAAATCTCTCGATTTTGTACCACCGAGACGATTCAGGTAACGTACAGCAGAAATATTGTCCATTCTGAGTAAAATGGACACAGGAAAAGAACTTTTGACAAAACTTTTGACTGCAAAAGAGCCTGCCAAAAGTTCTAAGCAATTGATATGAAAACGTTTTTCTTCTGAAGACCATTTTCCGCCCGTGATTGAAGGACCACAACGAGCTCCCCAGCCCGAGCGACTGGCGTCGGATTCTATAATTAAATCCGGAGCTTTCCCGAAAATGGCTCTCCCGTTCCACGCTTCTATGTGAGAGAGCCACCAAGAGAGTTCTACCTTGGCTTCTGGAGATAAATGAATTAAATGAGAATAGGAAAGACCTTTCCGAAGATGAAAAATGTTTAAACGTTGAAGTTCCCTGTAATGAAGTGGAGCAGGGAAAATAGCCTGAATAGAGGATGAGAGTAACCCCACTATTCTGGCTATAGTCCTGATGGGAACTAAAGATAAAGAAAGAGTTTTTGAAATTTCTTTCTTGATATTCACAATTATTTCTTTGGGAAGGCTGAGAGTAGCATTCACGGTGTCTATTTGAAAACCTAAAAAGGTTAAGGATTTTGTAGGAGAGAGAACAGATTTCTCTTTGTTGATTAAGAAACCCAAATTCTCTAAAATGTAAATAGTAAGTTGAATTTGAGATTTCAAAATGACAGGACACTGATTCATGATTAAAATATCGTCTAAATAAATGATAAGACGAACACCTCTCAGACGAAGCCAAGTAATAATTGGCTTCATTAACTTGGTGAAAATCCAAGGGGCCGAAGATAGCCCGAAAGGCATACAAGTAAAATTCCAAACTTTCCCTTCCCAAACAAAAGTGAGGAATTTCCTGTGTTCCTGAGCTACCGAAATTGTAAGATATGCATCTGTCAAATCTAATCTGACTAAATAATCGTTGTCTAAAAGACATTCTCTGAGAAGATGAATCCCTTCCATTTTGAAATGTTGATAAACAACGAAAGAATTTAAGGATCTTAAATTTATGACCGGACGATATTGGCCATTTTTCTTTTTCACCAGGAAAAGATTGCTTAAGAAACAGCTTTCTGGATCCAAGGCTGGTTCTATAGCCTGTTTTGAAACAAGGGATGAAATTTCGTTTTGAACCAGAATTCTGTCTGACATAGAGAAATTTATTGGAAGAGGAAGGGAACTTTGAAAAGGAGTAGAAATAAAATCTATAAAAAGACCTGAAACTGTTTGAAGAACCCACTGATCTGTAGTTATGAGATTCCAATTTTGAGCAAAAAGAGCAATTCTGCCTCCTATAATGTTTAGGGAAGAAACATGAAAGGGAATAAAAAGATTTACCTTGGGGGGTACGAGATCTTTGTCTTGATCTTTGCAAACGTGGATTCCAGAATCTTCCTCTGGATGGGAAGAAACCTGAAGAGGCTGGGTTCTGAAATTGTCTCTGTTGATATTGAAACTGTTGGTTCGAATATTGAGACCTATTGGGATATGATGGACGGCCGGGAAAGCGGCCTCTTCCTTTCCCGGCCTGATCAGAGAAACGGTCCTGATAAAATATTTTCTTCATGGATGTTCTAACCTTATTAAGATTCGAAAAGGTGTTAACATAATTGTTTAACTCCTTAATAAAGGTGTCTCCAAATAGTAAACCATTTGTATCAGGATGAATCTCATTAACTGCGAAATCGCATACTCTAGGGTCAATTCTCCTCAAAATATTTCTTCTACGCTCAGTGTAAATAGCGGAATTAGCATTTCAGATGAAGCTGAGCATCCTTTGTAACCATTCCCTGACCACCACAGGATCCATTAAAGTATTATCATAAACAGCCTGTTCAGCCATGTCAAAAAGTTTTGATAAAGGCCCTACAGAGTCCAACATCTTATCCTGGCATATCTTTTTAGGCCCTATCCATTCCTTTCTTTAATTTAAACCCAGGGGAACCAATAAATTTTAATATCTTAGGATCCACCTCAGGGGTACAACAGGCATTATTGGGGAGAATAGGTCTGGGACATTCGGCTCTCATTTTATTCCTAGAGTCCCTTTTTAAAGGCTGGCGTAATTGAAAGTCAATAATATCTGCTATGTCATTAGATGGGCACCACTCAGCAGATCTGGGATGATGAAGTTCATCCGCATTAAACCTAGGATTACCTAGACAGTCATAAAAAAAAATTTCATCGGAATCTTTCTTACTGTGTTTTGATTTCTTTAAAGACTTTTTAAATTTTTTGACCTTCGGAGAAGCCGAAGAATCCTCAGAAGAAATATATGTAAGAAATTCATTAGAATTGTCTGACTCCAATGAGGAATCAGAATTAATGTCCGTAGAGGAAATACAGTCCATATTTTCTTTTGTGGCCAAAGCCTCTCCCATAAGTAACCTCTTGGGAGTAGAGGAGATAGCAGGTGTTTTGCTTCCTTTCCTGCAAGGAATAACGGAGCTGGAAGCCATTTGGCGTGATTTTTTCACCAACTTTTTACTCGCTGTAATAGCGCTGGAAACTGTTCTTTTTCTTTTCACAGCCTTTTTTGAATTAGATTTATTAATTAAAAGTGAAATTTTTTCCAGCATAGAATTCATAGAAGAATCTATAATATTTTGTACATTCTCAGCATTGAGTGTAGTATTTTCAGAAATTTGAGACATATTGAAAAATAAAACTAAATAACTAAATGCTTAAAATAAAGATTAAAATAATTAATTAGCCAAAATAAATTATCAAATATATGGCAAGATAAATATAAAGAGTAAGAAATGACCCAAACTAACAGAAATGTTTTTGGAAATAACAAGTATTATAAAAATAATATATTAAATAATGTTAACAATAAGAAATGTGACAAATCGTCACTAGATGGAGACAGAGACCATTAAAACTGATGCAGGGATTGAGTTATAAAAATCCCCATATGCTTGCAACAAAGTTGCGACTGACCGGGATTAAGAACAAGCTACACTGAGAGAGGGCGGGTGTGTTACGCAGCAAAAAACAAAAGGGGGCCAGTGCGCATGCGCGTCCGACCGGAAAATACAAATGGAGGAATCTGAAAGTGATAGAGGAGAGCGGACAAAGAACAGAGAAAAGGGGGGTAAGAAAAAACAAATAGTAAGTAAAATCGAAGGTATAAAAACAAACAAAACTACTTAAAAAACATTAAAAAATAAAAGAACTTGATAAATAAAAGCGCAAATTAAGCTAAACAAAAAACGGAAACTGTTAAATACAGACAGTAACAAAGAAATGCAATCTAACTGAAAATTGACAAGACTTTATTACAAGAGTAAAATAAATACTTATCTCTTCTGCAAGCAGTAAAAGAAAGAGGAGTTGGTATTTGATATTGGACAGTTTATTGGTTATATGTTTGAGCTGATTGGTCATTTTGTCTTTGTTTAACCAGTTCTCTTATGTTATTGGTCACTGGTCTGTATACTGTTTTTACTGTCTTTTTTCAAATGTTGACAGTTTTTGTTATTTATTTCTATATGCTTTTAAATACTGCCCTTTAAGTAGTAAAGGAAAGAAAGCAAAATATGAGTCTCTGGTCTTGTAATAAAATCAGATCTCATTACTGTATCACACTGTATACATATACATGTCTGTATCTTATATCTGTAGTTATAATCAGATCTCATTACTGTATCACATTGTGTACATATACATGTGTCTTTATCTTATATCTGTAGGTATAATCAGATCTCATTACTGTATCACATTGTGTACATATACATGTGTCTTTATCTTATATCTGTAGGTATAATCAGATCTCATTACTGTATCACATTGTGTACATATACATGTGTCTGTATCTTATATCTGTAGGTATAATCAGATCTCATTACTGTATCACATTGTGTACATATACATGTGTCTGTATCTTATATCTGTAGGTATAATCAGATCTCATTACTGTATCACACTGTGTACATATACATGTGTCTGTATCTTATATCTGTAGGTATAATCAGATCTCATTACTGTATCACACTGTGTACATATACATGTGTCTGTATCTTATATCTGTAGGTATAATCAGATCTCATTACTGTATCACACTGTGTACATATACATGTGTCTGTATCTTATATCTGTAGGTATAATCAGATCTCATTACTGTATCACATTGTGTATATATACATGTGTCTGTATCTTATATCTGTAGGTATAATCAGATCTCATTACTGTATCACATTGTGTACATATACATGTCTGTATCTTATATCTGTAGGTATAATCAGATCTCATTACTGTATCACACTGTGTACATATACATGTCTGTATCTTATATCTGTAGGTATAATCAGATCTCATTACTGTATCACACTGTGTACATATACATGTCTGTATCTTATATCTGTAGGTATACTCAGATCTCATTACTGTATCACACTGTGTACATATACATGTGTCTGTATCTTATATCTGTAGGTGTAATCAGATCTCATTACTGTATCACATTGTGTACATATACATGTGTCTTTAGCTTATATCTATAGGTATAATCAGATCTCATTACTGTATCACACTGTGTACATATACATGTGTCTTTATCTTATATCTGTAGGTATAATCAGATCTCATTACTGTATCACACTGTGTACATATACATGTGTCTGTATCTTATATCTGTAGGTATAATCAGATCTCATTACTGTATCACATTGTGTACATATACATGTGTCTTTATCTTATATCTGTAGGTATACTCAGATCTCATTACTGTATCACATTGTGTACATATACATGTGTCTTTATCTTATATCTGTAGGTATAATCAGATCTCATTACTGTATCACATTGTGTACATATACATGTGCCTTTATCTTATATCTGTAGGTATAATCAGATCTCATTACTGTATCACATTGTGTACATATACATGTGTCTGTATCTTATATCTGTAGGTATAATCAGATCTCATTACTGTATCACACTGTGTACATATACATGTGTATGTATCTTATTTCTGTAGGTATAATCAGATCTCATTACTGTATCACATTGTGTACATATACATGTGTCTGTATCTTATATCTGTAGGTATAATCAGATCTCATTACTGTATCATACTGTGTACATATACATGTGTCTGTATCTTATATCTGTAGGTATAATCAGATCTCATTACTGTATCACATTGTGTACATATACATGTGTCTGTATCTTATATCTATAGGTATAATCAGATCTCATTACTGTATCACATTGTGTACATATACATGTTTCTGTATCTTATATCTGTAGGTATAATCAGATCTCATTACTGTATCACACTGTGTACATATACATGTGTCTGTATCTTATATCTGTAGGTACAATCAGATCTCATTACTGTATCACACTGTGTACATATACATGTGTCTTTATCTTATATCTGTAGGTATAATTCCGATTATCCTAATATTATGACGGAATAATCTAGATTTTATTAAAGAGACAGAGACGAATATTTTGCTTATAACTTTTCTTTACTGCTTAACAGCTTTTCAAAGTATAACATATAAACTGCCATCATTTAAAAGAAAAACATAAATAACATCCAATGAGAATAGGATAACATAGGACAGCATTTGAATGTCCAGTAAACAGTAATAGGTATAAATAGTCCAAGTAGACAGTTAAACATCCTCTTTTCTGTTTGATGTGATGAAGAAGAAAATTATTGGAAGAAGGAAGAAACAAAATTCTAAAAAAATGCAACACATGCTGAAAAAATACAACAATGAGAAGGCCAAACGAATCCCTCGTGGAATGAACGGGTTAGTCAAACTTGATCTTGAAGACAACTTTGGAATTGGTGAATTCAGAAAATCCGAAGAAAAATTTATAGAGTCTTCTCTCTTAAATTCCTGGAGTTGAAGAAGGTGGAGCTGAAAATATATATAAAAATGGTTAAATAATAAATATAAAATATATAGGGAGGGAATAATAATAAACAATGAAAGAGGTGGGAAAATATTCGTCTTTGTCTCTTTAATAAAATCTAGATTATTCCGTCATAATATTAGGATAATCGGAATTTTATTACAAGGACAGAGACTTCATATTTTGCTAGTTTAAAGCAAATAAAAAATTAAGATACCAGGTGGTGTGGAATAGAAGAAATAGGTTTAAAATAAAATTGACGAAAAACAGAATCAGAGGACCAATCTGCTGCATACAAAATATCTTGTAAAGAAGCAGATTTAGAGAAAGCTTTAGAAGCTGAGGCTCCTCTAACTGAATGAGAAGTAAAAAATGTATCCACACCAGCTTGCATCATAATCCATTTAACCCACCTACTAATAGTAGTAGAGGAAACAGGAGAGTGAGGAAGAGAAAAGGAAATCAAAAGTTGACTAGAAAAAGAATTTCGAAGAGAAATAGTTTTAGATTTTTAAACAAGATACAACACAAAGTTTAGGCTGTTCATAGAAATAAGGGTAAAATATAGAAGAGGATAGAGTTTTAGTACCTCTAGACAAGGAGAAAATGACACCATGAGGAGAAAACATCTTTGCATCATAATCTATAGCTCTAACATCTGAAATTCTTTTACATGATAAAAGACATAATAACAGAATTTATGCTTACCTGATAAATTACTTTCTCCAACGGTGTGTCCGGTCCACGGCGTCATCCTTACTTGTGGGATATTCTCTTCCCCAACAGGAAATGGCAAAGAGTCCCAGCAAAGCTGGCCATATAGTCCCTCCTAGGCTCCGCCCACCCCAGTCATTCGACCGACGGACAGGAGGAAATATATATAGGAGAAACCATATGGTACCGTGGTGACTGTAGTTAGAGAAAATAATTCATCAGACCTGATTAAAAAACCAGGGCGGGCCGTGGACCGGACACACCGTTGGAGAAAGTAATTTATCAGGTAAGCATAAATTCTGTTTTCTCCAACATCGGTGTGTCCGGTCCACGGCGTCATCCTTACTTGTGGGAACCAATACCAAAGCTTTAGGACACGGATGAAGGGAGGGAGCAAATCAGGTTACCTAAACGGAAGGCACCACAGCTTGCAAAACCTTTTTCCCAAAAATAGCCTCCAAAGAAGCAAAAGTATCAAATTTGTAAAATTTGGCAAAAGTGTGCAGTGAAGACCAAGTCGCTGCCTTACATATCTGGTCAACAGAAGCCTCGTTCTTGAAGGCCCATGTGGAAGCCACAGCCCTAGTGGAGTGAGCTGTGATTCTTTCAGGAGGCTGCCGTCCGGCAGTCTCATAAGCCAATCGGATGATGCTTTTAAGCCAAAAGGAAAGAGAGGTAGAAGTCGCTTTTTGACCTCTCCTTTTACCAGAATAAACAACAAACAAGGAAGATGTTTGTCTGAAATCTTTTGTAGCCTCTAAATAGAATTTTAGAGCATGGACTACGTCCAAATTGTGTAACAAACGTTCCTTCTTTGAAACTGGATTCGGACACAAAGAAGGTACAACTATCTCCTGGTTAATATTTTTGTTAGAAACAACCTTAGGAAGAAAACCAGGCTTAGTACGCAAAACCACCTTATCTGCATGGAACACCAGATAGGGCGGAGAACACTGCAGAGCAGATAACTCTGAAACTCTTCTAGCAGAAGAAATTGCAACCAAAAACAAAACTTTCCAAGATAGTAACTTAATATCTATGGAATGTAAAGGTTCAAACGGAACCCCTTGAAGAACTGAAAGAACTAGATTTAGACTCCAGGGAGGAGTCAAAGGTCTGTAAACAGGCTTGATCCTAACCAGAGCCTGAACAAATGCTTGAACAGCTGCCAGTCTCTTGTGTAGTAAGACAGATAAAGCAGAGATCTGTCCCTTTAGAGAACTTGCAGATAATCCTTTCTCCAAACCTTCTTGTAGAAAGGAGAGAATCTTAGGAATTTTTATCTTATTCCATGGGAATCCTTTGGATTCACACCAACAGATATATTTTTTCCATATTTTATGGTAAATTTTTCTAGTTACCGGTTTTCTGGCCTGAACCAGAGTATCTATCACAGAATCTGAAAACCCACGCTTCGATAGAATCAAGCGTTCAATCTCCAAGCCGTCAGCTGGAGGGAGACCAGATTTGGATGTTCGAATGGACCCTGAACAAGAAGGTCCTGTCTCAAAGGTAGCTTCCATGGTGGAGCCGATGACATAAAAAAAACTCTTAACCATCTCCGTGGAGATGTTGCCTGTGCAACGGCAAAGAGAATGACTGGGGTGGGCGGAGCCTAGGAGGGACTATATGGCCAGCTTTGCTGGGACTCTTTGCCATTTCCTGTTGGGGAAGAGAATATCCCACAAGTAAGGATGACGCCGTGGACCGGACACACCAATGTTGGAGAAAATGTAGCTAATTTACATGTAAGTTGTTTTAATGATAAATCAGAGTTATCAGGCCAAGATTTAAAAAGGTTTATAACTAAGTCTACATCCCAAAAATATTTGTATCTTGGTACTGGAGGTTTTTTAACTCTAATAGCCTTCAGAAGTTTACATATAGTAACATGTTGACCTATAGGAGTATTATGAAGAAGTTCATGTCCAGCTGAAATAGCAGAACGTGCAACATTAATTGATCTGTAAGCCAACCCAGCCTCAAGTAAAGAAGTGAGATAATTAATGACTTCATTTAAAGGGGCTGAAAAGGGATCCAGACTCCTGATATTGTACCAGCTAGACCATTTAGACCAGGAGGAAAGATAACATTTTTTGGTTCCTGGTGCCCAAGACTCTTGAAGGAGGAGTTTAGCTCCTGACGAAAGACCATTGGAGGACCAGGATCCCCTGAAATGCTCCAAGCAATAAGTTGAAGGGAACCTAGAAGAATTAGTTCGTGAAACTCTCCTATGGGATTTGTGAGGAGGTCTTGTTGAAGAGGAATTAATATTGGAGGAAGGAAAGACATCTCCAGAAGAGAAGGGAACCAAGATTGGGTTGGCCACCAAGGAGTTATTAGAAGGAGAGATAATAGATTCCTTTTCACAAATGAGATTGTTCGAGGAATCATCGAAAAAGGTGGAAATGCATAAGCTCCTTTGACTGGCCAGTGTTGCAGGAAGGCGTCTGTCGCTAATGCTTTGGGATCTGGTCTCCAACTGAAAAAGGGAAGAATTTGAAAATTCAGATGAGAGGCAAAAAGATCTATAGAAAAAGGACCTTTCAGAGATTGTAAAATAAGGAAAATATTTCTGTTCAATTTCCAGTCGCTGGCATCCGATAAATATCGAGAACCCCAATCTGCAGCTTGATTGTTGAGACCTGGTAAATATTCTGCTTGCAGAAAAATATTTTGAGAAAGACATAGATGAATAAAATCCTTGGTAAGATTGGATAAAATCTTTGAAGTTGTACCTCCTAAACGATTGACATATTTGACTGCTGAAATATTGTCCATCCGAAGGAGAATTGAAATTGGTTGATTGTTTTTTACAAAACTTTGAACTGCAAAAGAGCCTGCTAAAAGTTCTAGACAATTGATATGAAGATTCTTCTCTGGCCAAGACCATTTTCCTCCTGTAATATGAGGGCCGCATCTTGCACCCCAACCTGATTTGCTTGCATCCAATTCCAGAATAATGTCTGGAGATTTCCCGAAAATTGCTTTGCCATTCCATGCTTCTATGTTTGCAAGCCACCATTGTAATTCTATTCTGGCTTCCTCTGACAAAGAGATTTTGTGGAAATAGGAGAAACCTTGACGAAGATATTGAATCTTCAATCTTTGAAGAGCTCTGTAATGAAGAGGAGCTGGGAAAATAGCTTGAATTGAAGCCGACAAAAGTCCTATAATTCGAGCAAGAAAGCAAATGGGAAAAAGATCTCTTTTGAGAAGATACATAATTTCTTTCTTTATTTTCTTTATTTTCTCTAAAGGAAGACTCAATGTAGCAGATTGAGTATTGATATGAAAACCTAAGAAAATAAGATTCTGGGAAGGAATAAGAACAGATTTTTTGAAATTTATGATAAAACCTAAGTTCTGAAGGAGAGAAATAGTGAGGTGTAAATGATCTAGAAGTTGTGAATAATCTTGGTGGAGTAAAAGGATATCGTCTAAATACATAATTAGACGAACACCTCTTGTTCTCAACCAACCTACAACAGGTTTTAAAACTTTCGTAAAAGCCCAAGGAGCTGAAGAAAGACCAAAAGGGAGACAAGAAAATTGCCAAACACAATCTTTCCAAAGGAAGCGAAGATAATTTCTGAAGTCTGGATGAATAGGAATGGTTAGATAAGCATCTTTTAAATCTAGGCGAACCAACCAATCGAAATCTAGAAGACAATCTCTGAGAAGATGAATACCCTCCATTTTGAAGTGATTGTATTCTAGAAAACAATTTAAATCTCTTAAATTTATTACAGGTCGAAAAGATCCTTCTTTCTTCTTCACCAGAAACATATTGCTGATGAAGGAGTTTGAAGGGAAAGGAACTTTTTCTATTGCTTCCTTTTCTAATAGATCTTGTAGTTCTAGATTCAAAAGGGACAAATCTAATTGGGAAAATTTTATTGGATTTGGAAGAAATGTTTGAATCGGAGGGAAAGTGAAATTTAAATGAAGACCTGTAATTGTCTGTAGAACCCAAGGGTCTGAAGTAATAAGGTGCCAATTTTGAATAAAAAGGGCTAATCTTCCTCCTATTCTTTTTTGGGTAAAAGGAGTGAGTACAGAGATGTGAGAACTTAGCTGAGAAAGGTCTGAGGAATGATCTGTTTCTGAAGTTCCGATTTGCCCATTGTCTGTTCCTTGATGGGAAGAAATATGAATGGAAAGTTGCTGGAGAGGGCATGTTTTGAAAATAGGACCGGGAGATTGCTGGGGTACGGCTGGGAAAGCGGCCCCTGCCTTTCCCAGCCCTGTCAAAAATTCTATTTTGCTGAGGATAAAATATTTTTCTAGTACTCATTTTAATTTTGTTAAGAGAATTAAAACTATTAACATAATGACCCAGTTCTTTCAGTCCGGCATCACCAAAAAGTAACCCATTAGCTTTAGGGCCCATCTCATTTAAAGCGAAGTCAGAAATTTTAGGATCAATACGTCTTAAAACAATGCGTCTACGTTGTGAGGCTAAAGACGTGTTAGCGTCACCTAATAAATAAACAACTCTCTGAATCCATTCTCTTAAAATGTAAGGATCAACTTGTGAGTCTACAGAAATAGCCTCTTCAGAGATTTCAAACAATTTTGTTACAGGTCCTAGAACATCAAGTAATTTATCTTGGCATGCTTTCAAATAACGGTCAGGACCTTTTCTCAAATTAAAATCTTTAGAACCAATAAATTTTAACAAATTTACATCAATCTCAGGTGTTAAATGAATATTATGTGGAAGGTCAGGTCTAGGACATTCTGCCTTTAAAGTAGATTTTGTTTTCTTAGATAATGGTTTCCTGACATAATAATCTAGGAACTTTGCAACACGTTTAGATGGTCTCCATTGGGAGGATCTAGGATGTTGGAGTTCATCAGGATCAGTAAATAAATCTCCTTTATTATCAAAGAGTTTAGGTTTAGGAGAATTAGAAATTTTTTTCTTTTTATTTTTAGATTCCTCTTCAGAAGAAGAATCAATAATGTCTGTAAAATTATTATCATCATTATTATCATCATTATTAACATTCTTATCATCATTTTTGAATTCTTCATCAGAAAAATCATAGGAGTCATTTGACTCAGATGTAGAAACTAAGTCTACGTGTTTTCTGTAATCAATTATTTTCTGAAATTGAGAAGCAGATTCAGAATCAGATTCTGAGTTAGAAATATCATCATGTTTATGTAATGCAGAATCCTTATTGTCTGAACCAGGCAGACGTAAAACAGACTTTAACTGTCTTTTAGATTTTTTAGTTAAAGGTTTATGTAAATGTTTTGTTTTCTTAGATGTCTTTTTATGAACAGTAGACTGAGAACTATTAACTGTAGCAATAACACTTTGAATCTGTTCAGACATTTGCTGTTTAAATTTCTCCATAGATAAAATAATATTATTTAAATTTGTTTCATTTAAAGATGGAGATGTATCTTGAGACATTTCAATTAAATATAGGATAAATAACTGTAAAAAATAATCTCAAAATATATTATTTAAAATTATATAAGGAACAAAACTAAATATAAAATTTTAAACCAAATAAAATTAGTCAAAAAAGATCCTTAAACCACTTAACGATTGAATTAAATGCACAACAGTTCAAAGAACAAATAAAGAAACAATTGTTGCTAATCACAGTAAACTAGTTGAGCAGAAAAACTGTCAGAGTCTTGTCAGGGCGTAGCTGAATGAGGTAATGAGGAGGCGGGAGATTGTGAGTGAAGGGAAACCTAAAAGGAGGCGGGAAAATGAGTCCCGTGAAGTAGGGGAGAAAGAAGCAAAGGAAATGGCGGCCGGAGCCTAAGACAGTTACAGGGAAGAAACGAGCAGAGTAAGCAAGGAAACAACTGTAAAGGGGGAATAGTAGAAAACGGATCTAGCGAAAATGAATAAAATAAAAGCGAATGAAAAAAGCGCTTTAAAATGAAAGTAAAAAACGGAGCAATTAAAATCAATGTTAAACAAAATTAAAATAAAAACGGCAGTAACATAAAGATAATAACATGAAATTGACCTCAAAACACATATACATAAGTATAAAAGTATACAATATGCAAATAAAAAACGAAAGGAACAAAGTTTTATTAACCATATATGAGAGCAAAAATAATAATACTTATCTTTGTCAAGCAGCAAAAGAAAAGAGGATGTTTAACTGTCTACTTGGACTATTTATACCTATTACTGTTTACTGGACATTCAAATACTGTCCTATGTTATCCTATTCTCATTGGATGTTATTTATGTTTTTCTTTTAAATGATGGCAGTTTATATGTTATACTTTGAAAAGCTGTTAAGCAGTAAAGAAAAGTTATAAGCAAAAAATGAAGTCTCTGTCCTAGTAATAAAATCAGATCTCATTACTTTGTCACACTGTGTACATATACATGTGTCTGTATCTTATATCTGTTGGTATAATCAGATCTCATTACTGTATCACACTGTCTACATATACATGTGTCTGTATCTTATATCTGTAGGTATAATCAGATCTCATTACTGTATCACACTGTGTACATATACATGTGTCTGTATCTTATATCTGTAGGTATAATCAGATCTCATTACTGTATCTCATTGTGTACATATACATGTATCTGTATCTTATATCTGTAGGTATAATCAGATCTCATTACTGTATCACATTGTGTACATATACATGTGTCTGTATCTTATATCTGTAGGTATAATCAGATCTCATTACTGTATCACATAGTGTACATATACATGTGTCTGTATCTTATATCTGTAGGTATAATCAGATCTCATTACTGTATCACACTGTGTACATATACATGTGTCTGTATCTTATATCTGTAGGTATAATCAGATCTCATTACTGTATCACATTGTGTACATATACATGTATCTGTATCTTATATCTGTAGGTATAATCAGATATCATTACTGTATCACATAGTGTACATATACATGTGTCTGTATCTTATATCTGTAGGTATAATCAGATCTCATTACTCTATCACACTGTGTACATATACATGTGTCTTTATCTTATATCTGTAGGTATAATCAGATCTCATTACTCTATCACACTGTGTACATATACATGTGTCTTTATCTTATATCTGTTGGTATAATCAGATCTCATTACTGTATCACACTGTCTACATATACATGTGTCTGTATCTTATATCTGTAGGTATAATTGGGATTATCCTAAGTTATGAAGGTATAATCTAGATTTTATTAAAGACACAGAGACGATTATTTTGCATTCTCTTTCTTTACTATTAAAATGCAGTATTTAAAGTATAGATAAAAATACAAACAAACTGTCAAATTTAAAAAATAGACAGTAAACAAATAATAAATCAGTGACCAATAAGAATAGAGAACTGATTAAATTAAAACCACATAACCAATCAGATTGAATATGAGTCCTATAAACTGTCCAAAATACAGCAATACATCCTCTTTCTTTGAAACTGAAGAAGGAAACAGAAGATCCAACATGAAGAAATAACTCCAGACGAACAGGAAGCAAAAAACCATGAAGAGAAGAAGCTTGACGAGGAAAATCATCCATGATGAAAACTCCAACTTGACTGGAAGGATAGGGAAACAACTGGAAAACTGTTGAAGATGTGGAAAACTTGATAGAAGATCTGACTTTTTCCGAAGATGTGAAGGAACAAAGTCTCTTAGGAGAATATCCTTATTATTGGTTGATAACTGAAATAAATATACAATTCATGTTAAAATATAATAAAACAAATCAAGGGTGGGAAAAATATATATAACAATATACAACAGAGGAGGGAAAATAATCGTCTCTGTGTCTTTAATAAAATCTAGATTATACCTTCATAACTTAGGATAATCCCAATTTTATTACAAGACCAGAGACTCATATTTTGCTAGTTTAAAGCAACTAACAAAATAAATTAAGCGAGGCATGTTCAATGGGTTTAAAATAAAATTGTTTGAAAATAGAATCAGAAGACCAGTCAGCTGCATCCAAAATTTGCTGAAGGGTAGCAGCTTTCAAAAATGCTTTAGAAGCGGCTGATCCTCTAACAGAGTGAGCAGAGAAAGAAACATCAATACCTGCTTCACTCATAACCCATTTAACCCACCTGGCTATAGAAGTAGAAGAGACAGGATGATGAGGAGGAATAAAAGATAACAAAAGTTGATTAGAGGAAGAGGAACGAAAAGAAGAAGTTCTGCGTTCATACTCTTTGAGACATACAACCACACAAAGAAGAGGTTCTGAAGGTAAATAAGGATAGAAAATAGAAGTAGAAAAAGATTTAGTTCTTTTAGAAATAAAGAAAGTAACACCTTCAGGAGTAAAACGTTTAGAATCAAAATCTAAAGCCCTGACATCAGAAACTCTACGAAAAGAAATTAAACACAAAAGGGTAGCTAATTTTGCAGTAAGTTGTTTTAAAGATAAAAATTCATTAGAAGGCCAAGATTTAAAAAGGGAGAAAATAAGATCGACATCCCAAAAAGAAGAATATTTAGGAGTTGGAGGTCTTTTAAGTTTAATTGCTTTCATAATTTTACAAATTAAAGGATGTTGACCCACAGGAAAATTATTAATAAAAGAATGTTTAGCTGAAATTGCAGATCTGGAAACATTGATGGTTCTATAAGCTAATCCTGATTCGAAAAGAGAAGTGAGAAAATTAATGATATGAATTATATCCACTGAAAGGGGATCCAAACTTCTTTCCAAGCACCAGCTAGACCATCTGGTCCATGCGGAAAAGTAGCATTTTTTGGTCCCGGGGGCCAAAGAGTCCCCAAGGAGTTCTTGAGCTTGTTGTGATAAACCTTTGAAAGAAGAAGATTGCCCGAAATTGACCAAGCTATAAGACGAAGAGATCCTTGAATGATAAGATCGTGAGGATGACCTTCTGGATCTGACAACAGAAGAGGAAAAACAGGAAGAAGAAGAGGATGGTTGACAGACAATTCTAGAAGAGATGGGTACCAGGGTTGAGACGGCCAAAGAGGAGTGATGAGAAGAATTGAAAGAAGATCTCGACGGACTATTGAAATGGTCCTCTGAATCATTGAAAAAGGAGGAAACGCATAAGCTGTCTGACGAGGCCAAGGATGAAGAAATGCATCGATCGCCAATGCTTCCGGATCTGGACGCCAACTGAAATAAGGACGAATCTGATGATTCAGTCTCGAAGCGAACAGATCCATAGAAAAGGGACCTCTGAGAGATTGCAGTGAGTGAAAAACTTGATGATGAAGTTTCCAGTCGCTGGAATCTGTCAGATACCGAGAACCCCAATCCGCCGCGACATTGGATAAACCTGGAATATATTCCGCTCTTACCGAAATATTTCTGTCCAAGCAAAGATGAATGAATTCTTTCGTAATAATTGACAAATCTCTCGATTTTGTACCACCTAAACGATTCAAATAACGTACTGCAGAAATATTGTCCATTCTGAGTAAAATGGACACAGGCAAAGAATTTTTTACAAAACTTTTGACTGCAAAAGAGCCTGCCAAAAGTTCTAAGCAGTTGATATGAAAATGTTTTTCTTCTGAAGACCATTTTCCTCCTGTGATTGAAGGACCACAACGAGCTCCCCAACCCGTAAGACTGGCATCGGATTCTATAATTAAATCTGGAGCTTTCCCAAAAATGGCTCTCCCGTTCCAGGCTTCTATATGAGAAAGCCACCATGAAAGTTCCTCTTTGACTTCCGATGAAAGAGGAATGAGATGGGAATAAGAGAAACCTTTCTGAAGGTGAAAATTTTTTAGACGTTGAAGTTCCCTGTAATGAAGAGGAGCAGGAAATATAGCCTGAATAGAGGATGAGAGTAACCCAACTATTCTGGCTATAGTCCTGATGGGAACTAAAGACAAAGAAAGAGTTTTTGAAATCTCTTTCTTGATATTCACAATTTTTTCTCTGGGAAGGCTTAAAGTAGATTTCATTGTATCTATTAGGAAACCTAAAAAGGTTAGAGACTTGGTTGGAGAAAGAACAGATTTCTCTTTGTTGACTAAAAAGCCCAGATTTTCTAAAATATAGATAGTAAGGTTGAGTTGAGAATTCAAAACAACTGGATTTTGATTCATAATCAAAATATCGTCTAAATAGATGATAAGACGAACACCCCGAAGACGAAGCCAAGTAATTATAGGTTTCATCAATTTGGTGAAAATCCAAGGGGCTGAAGATAAACCGAAAGGCATGCAAGTAAATCTCCAGATTTTTCCCTCCCAATTGAAGGAGAGAAATTTCCTGTGACTTAGAACTACCGGAACCGTGAGATAAGCATCTGTTAAATCTAATCTGACTAAGAAATCGTTGTCTAGAAGACAATCTCTGAGAAGATGAATACCTTCCATTTTGAAATGTCGATAAACCACGAAGGCATTTAGAGATCTTAAATTTATAACAGGGCGAAATTGACCATTTTTCTTTTTCACTAGAAAAAGATTGCTGAAAAAACAATTTTGAAGATCTGAAACTGGTTCTATTGCTTGTTTTTCCATTAAATTTAGAATTTCTTTTTGAACCAAAATGTTGTCTGAAACTGAAAATTTTATTGGAACTGGAAGAGATTTTTGAACTGGAGGAGAAATAAAATCTATAAAAAGACCTGAAACCGTCTGAAGGACCCATTGATCTGAAGTTATTAACTTCCAATTTTGAGCAAAAAGAGATAATCTGCCTCCTACTAAGTTTTGGAAAGAATTCTGAGAAGGAGGAAAATAAAAATTTACCTTGAGATGGGCGAGATCTTTGCCTCGAACGTTGGAGTCTAGGATTCCAAAATCTTCCTCTGGATGGGAAGAAATTTGAGGAAATTGGATTTTGAAATGATCTTTGTAAATTAAATTGCTGGTTGGTAAATTGAGACCTGTTTGGATATGAGGCACGGCCGGGAAAGCGGCCTCTACCTTTCCCAGCCTGTTCAGAAAAACGTTCTTGATGAAAAATCTTTTTCATAGATGTACGAACTTTATTCAGATTAGAGAAGGTATTTACATAACTATTAAGTTCTTTAATAAATGTGTCTCCAAATAAAAGGCCATTAGTATCTGTATGGATTTCATTTATTGCGAAATCACACACCTTGGGGTCGATACGTCTAAGAATGTTTCGTCTACGTTCAGAATACATGGCAGAGTTGGCATTGCCCAGAAAGCTGAGCATCCTCTGAAGCCATTCCCTGACTATAACCGGATCAAGCAATGAATTATCATATACAGCTTGTTCCGATAAATCAAATAACTTAGCTAAAGGACCAATAGTGTCAAGCATTTTGTCTTGACAAATTTTCCAAGCACGGTCCATGCCCTTCTTTAACTTAAAACCTGGAGACCCTATGAATTTTAAAATTTTCGGATCTACTTCAGGTGTAATACCAGCGTTGTTAGGCAGAATAGGTCTGGGGCATTCTGCCCTCATCTTATTTCTAGAATCCCTTTTTAAAGGTTGACGTAACTGGTAATCAATGAATTCCGCAATATCAGACGAAGGGCACCACTCCGCAGATCTAGGGTGGTGCAGATCGTCTGCATTAAACCTAGGATTTCCTAGGCAATCAAAAAAAAATTTACTTTTGAAGAATCTAAATGTTTAGATTTTTTAAGAGCTTTTTTAAATTTTTTAATCTTCGGAGAGGCCGAAGAATTATCTGAAGAATTAGATAAATAATTTTCAGATTTATTAGAATCCAAAGAGGAATCGGAATTAACTTCAGTATCAGAAATCTCAGATTCATTATCATTGGCCAAAGCCTCTCCCATAAGTAACCTCTTGGGAGTAGAGGGAATTGCAGGTGTTTTCCTTCCTTTCCTGCCAGGAACGACAGAACCAGAGACAATCTGGCGAGATTTCTGGAGTAATTTTTTACTTGTTTTAATGCCACTTGAAATAGGCCTTTTTCTTTTTAAAGTCTTTTTATTTGATTTATTAATTAATAAAGAAATCTTTTCAAGCATAGAATTCATTGATGTGTCAATCATCTTTTGAACACCCTCTGAATTAAGAGGGTTCAAATCTGAAGATTGAGACATAATTTAAAATATAAAAAACAATTAAAGATCTATATAATTTACACTGAGCTAATAAAAATTAATTAAACAATATAAATAATTTTTTTTTTTTTTTTTTTTTTTTTTTTTTTTTGGAATAACAATTAAATTTTTTATATATATATTGACCCCAAGAATGTGATCCAACAAAACAATGAAATCAAATTTAAAACTTTTAGAAGAAATAATAAGTATGGCCAAAAGATGGAGCCAGAGACCAACAAAAAGAATGAAATGTAAATATCTAGTGAAATATGCACTGCGTAATCAGAAAGAAACAAAGTAACAGCCCTCCGACATGCAACAGCTGATTGTCGGAATGAGGGCGGGAGAAGGAAATACTGACTGAGCAATAAGAGGAAGAAGACTGCGCATGCGCACTGAGACCGACACAGTCAAGATGGACGTCGGATCAGTGCTGTATAACGCAGCAGGGGAAAAATATGAAAACAGAGCAAGGGATGCTTTAATAGCGGCTAATTTAACCGGAAAAGAAAACCGGAAAGGGGATATAAACATAAGAGAAAGGAACAGGTAGATAAAACCAACTAAACTATAGACAAACAAATAATAAATAAATAATAAATAAAAAATAAGATGAACATCTAAAAGATATACCAAAGATAATAATAAATTTTTTATTATAAACAACAAACGAAAAACAATAATAAACTTTATGATATAACAATATTATAAGCAATACTTATCTTTCAGATGCAGTAAAAGAAAGAGGATGTATTGCTGTATTTTGGACAGTTTATAGGACTCATATTCAATCTGATTGGTTATGTGGTTTTAATTTAATCAGTTCTCTATTCTTATTGGTCACTGATTTATTATTTGTTTACTGTCTATTTTTTAAATTTGACAGTTTGTTTGTATTTTTATCTATACTTTAAATACTGCATTTTAATAGTAAAGAAAGAGAATGCAAAATATGAGTCTCTGGTCTTGTAATAAAATCAGATCTCATTACTGTATCACACTGTGTACATATACATGTGTCTGTATCTTATATCTGTAGGTATAATCAGATCTCATTACTGTATCACACTGTGTACATATACATGTGTCTGTATCTTATATCTGTAGGTATAATCAGATCTCATTACTGTATCACACTGTGTACATATACATGTGTCTTTATCTTATATCTGTAGGTATACTCAGATCTCATTACTGTATCACATTGTGTACATATACATGTGTCTTTATCTTATATCTGTAGGTATAATCAGATCTCATTACTGTATCACACTGTGTACATATACATGTGTCTTTATCTTATATCTGTAGGTATAATCAGATCTCATTACTGTATCACACTGTGTACATATACATGTGTCTGTATCTTATATCTGTAGGTATAATCAGATCTCATTACTGTATCACATTGTGTACATATACATGTGTCTGTATCTTATATCTGTAGGTATAATCAGATCTCATTACTGTATCACACTGTGTACATATACATGTGTCTTTATCTTATATCTGTAGGTATAATCAGATCTCATTACTGTATCACATTGTGTACATATACATGTGTCTTTATCTTATATATGTAGGTATAATCAGATCTCATTACTGTATCACACTGTGTACATATACATGTGTCTGTATCATATATCTGTAGGTATAATCAGATCTCATTACTGTATCACATTGTGTACATATACATGTGTCTGTATATTATATCTGTAGGTATAATCAGATCTCATTACTGTATCACATTGTGTACATATACATGTGTCTGTATCTTATATCTGTAGGTATAATCAGATCTCATTACTGTATCACACTGTGTACATATACATGTGTCTGTATCTTATATCTGTAGGTATAATCAGATCTCATTACTGTATCACATTGTGTACATATACATGTGTCTGTATCTTATATCTGTAGGTATAATCAGATCTCATTACTGTATCACATTGTGTACATATACATGTGTCTGTATATTATATCTGTAGGTATAATCAGATCTCATTACTGTATCACATTGTGTACATATACATGTGTCTGTTTCTTATATCTGTAGTTATAATCAGATCTCATTACTATATCACATTGTGTACATATACACGTTTCTTTAGCTTATATCTATAGGTATAATCAGATCTCATTACTGTATTACATTGTGTACATATACATGTGTCTGTATCTTATATCTGTAGGTATAATCAGATCTCATTACTGTATCACATTGTGTACATATACATGTGTCTGTATCTTATATCTGTAGGTATAATCAGATCTCATTACTATATCACATTGTGTACATATACACGTGTCTTTAGCTTATATCTGTAGGTATAATCAGATCTCATTACTATATCACATTGTGAACATATACACGTGTCTTTAGCTTATATCTGTAGGTATAATCAGATCTCATTACTGTATCACATTGTGTACATATACATGTGTCTGTATCTTATATCTGTAGGTATACTCAGATCTCATTACTGTATCACATTGTGTACATATACACGTGTCTTTATCTTATATCTGTAGGTATAATCAGATCTCATTACTGTATCACATTGTGTACATATACATGTGTCTGTATCTTATATCTGTAGGTATAATCAGATCTCATTACTGTATCACATTGTGTACATATACATGTGTCTGTATCTTATATCTGTAGGTATAATCAGATCTCATTACTGTATCACACTGTGTACATATACATGTGTCTGTATCTTATATATGTAGGTATAATCAGATCTCATTACTGTATCACATTGTGTACATATACATGTGTCTGTATCTTATATCTGTAGGTATAATCAGATCTCATTACTGTATCACATTGTGTACATATACATGTGTCTGTATCTTATATCTGCAGGTATAATCAGATCTCATTACTGTATCACATTGTGTACATATACATGTGTCTTTATCTTATATCTGTAGGTATAATCAGATCTCATTACTATATCACATTGTGTACATATACACGTGTCTTTAGCTTATATCTGTAGGTATAATCAGATCTCATTACTTTATCACACTGTGTACATATACATGTGTCTGTATCTTATATCTGTAGGTATAATCAGATCTCACTACTGTATCACATTGTGTACATATACCTGTGTCTTTAGCTTATAGCTGTAGGTATAATCAGATCTCATTACTTTATCACATTGTGTACATATACATGTGTCTTTATCTTATATCTGTAGGTATAATCAGATCTCATTACTGTATCACACTGTGTACATATACATGTGTCTGTATCTTATATCTGTAGGTATAATCAGATCTCATTACTGTATCACATTGTGTACATATACATGTATCTGTATCTTATATCTGTAGGTATAATCAGATCTCATTACTGTATCACATAGTGTACATATACATGTGTCTGTATCTTATATCTGTAGGTATAATCAGATCTCATTACTCTATCACACTGTGTACATATACATGTGTCTTTATCTTATATCTGTAGGTATAATCAGATCTCATTACTCTATCACACTGTGTACATATACATGTGTCTTTATCATATATCTGTTGGTATAATCAGATCTCATTACTGTATCACACTGTCTACATATACATGTGTCTGTATCTTATATCTGTAGGTATAATCAGATCTCATTACTGTATCACACTGTGTACATATACATGTGTCTGTATCTTATATCTGTAGGTATAATCAGATCTCATTACTGTATCACACTGTGTACATATACATGTGTCTGTATCTTATATCTGTAGGTATAATCAGATCTCATTACTGTATCACACTGTGTACATATACATGTGTCTGTATCTTATATCTGTAGGTATAATCAGATCTCATTACTGTATCACACTGTGTACATATACATGTGTCTGTATCTTATATCTGTAGGTATAATCAGATCTCATTACTGTATCACACTGTGTACATATACATGTGTCTTTATCTTATATCTGTAGGTATACTCAGATCTCATTACTGTATCACATTGTGTACATATACATGTGTCTTTATCTTATATCTGTAGGTATAATCAGATCTCATTACTGTATCACACTGTGTACATATACATGTGTCTTTATCTTATATCTGTAGGTATAATCAGATCTCATTACTGTATCACACTGTGTACATATACATGTGTCTGTATCTTATATCTGTAGGTATAATCAGATCTCATTACTGTATCACATTGTGTACATATACATGTGTCTGTATCTTATATCTGTAGGTATAATCAGATCTCATTACTGTATCACACTGTGTACATATACATGTGTCTTTATCTTATATCTGTAGGTATAATCAGATCTCATTACTGTATCACATTGTGTACATATACATGTGTCTTTATCTTATATCTGTAGGTATAATCAGATCTCATTACTGTATCACACTGTGTACATATACATGTGTCTGTATCATATATCTGTAGGTATAATCAGATCTCATTACTGTATCACATTGTGTACATATACATGTGTCTGTATCTTATATCTGTAGGTATAATCAGATCTCATTACTGTATCACATTGTGTACATATACATGTGTCTGTATCTTATATCTGTAGGTATAATCAGATCTCATTACTGTATCACACTGTGTACATATACATGTGTCTGTATCTTATATCTGTAGGTATAATCAGATCTCATTACTGTATCACATTGTGTACATATACATGTGTCTGTATCTTATATCTGTAGGTATAATCAGATCTCATTACTGTATCACATTGTGTACATATACATGTGTCTGTATATTATATCTGTAGGTATAATCAGATCTCATTACTGTATCACATTGTGTACATATACATGTGTCTGTATCTTATATCTGTAGGTATAATCAGATCTCATTACTGTATCACACTGTGTACATATACATGTGTCTATATCTTATATCTGCAGGTATAATCAGATCTCATTACTGTATCACATTGTGTACATATACATGTGTCTGTTTCTTATATCTGTAGTTATA
Organism: Bombina bombina; assembly: GCF_027579735.1. Taxonomy (NCBI): domain Eukaryota; kingdom Metazoa; phylum Chordata; class Amphibia; order Anura; family Bombinatoridae; genus Bombina; species Bombina bombina. The sequence continues at coordinate 1,159,755,821 of NC_069504.1, forward strand.
ATCAGATCTCATTACTATATCACATTGTGTACATATACACGTTTCTTTAGCTTATATCTATAGGTATAATCAGATCTCATTACTGTATTACATTGTGTACATATACATGTGTCTGTATCTTATATCTGTAGGTATAATCAGATCTCATTACTGTATCACATTGTGTACATATACATGTGTCTGTATCTTATATCTGTAGGTATAATCAGATCTCATTACTATATCACATTGTGTACATATACACGTGTCTTTAGCTTATATCTGTAGGTATAATCAGATCTCATTACTATATCACATTGTGAACATATACACGTGTCTTTAGCTTATATCTGTAGGTATAATCAGATCTCATTACTGTATCACATTGTGTACATATACATGTGTCTGTATCTTATATCTGTAGGTATACTCAGATCTCATTACTGTATCACATTGTGTACATATACACGTGTCTTTATCTTATATCTGTAGGTATAATCAGATCTCATTACTGTATCACATTGTGTACATATACATGTGTCTGTATCTTATATCTGTAGGTATAATCAGATCTCATTACTGTATCACATTGTGTACATATACATGTGTCTGTATCTTATATCTGTAGGTATAATCAGATCTCATTACTGTATCACACTGTGTACATATACATGTGTCTGTATCTTATATATGTAGGTATAATCAGATCTCATTACTGTATCACATTGTGTACATATACATGTGTCTGTATCTTATATCTGTAGGTATAATCAGATCTCATTACTGTATCACATTGTGTACATATACATGTGTCTGTATCTTATATCTGCAGGTATAATCAGATCTCATTACTGTATCACATTGTTTACATATACATGTGTCTTTATCTTATATCTGTAGGTATAATCAGATCTCATTACTATATCACATTGTGTACATATACACGTGTCTTTAGCTTATATCTGTAGGTATAATCAGATCTCATTACTTTATCACACTGTGTACATATACATGTGTCTGTATCTTATATCTGTAGGTATAATCAGATCTCACTACTGTATCACATTGTGTACATATACCTGTGTCTTTAGCTTATAGCTGTAGGTATAATCAGATCTCATTACTTTATCACATTGTGTACATATACATGTGTCTTTATCTTATATCTGTAGGTATAATCAGATCTCATTACTGTATCACATTGTGTACATATACATGTGTCTGTATCTTATATCTGTAGGTATAATCAGATCTCATTACTGTATCACATTGTGTACATATACATGTGTCTGTATCTTATATCTGTAGGTATAATCAGATCTCATTACTGTATCACACTGTGTACATATACATGTGTCTGTATATTATATCTGTAGGTATAATCAGATCTCATTACTGTATCACATTGTGTACATATACATGTGTCTTTATCTTATATCTGTAGGTATAATCAGATCTCATTACTGTATCACATTGTGTACATATACATGTGTCTGTATCTTATATCTGTAGGTATAATCAGATCTCATTACTGTATCACATTGTGTACATATACATGTGTCTGTATCTTATATCTGTAGGTATAATCAGATCTCATTACTGTATCACACTGTGTACATATACATGTGTCTGTATCTTATATCTGTAGGTATAATCAGATCTCATTACTGTATCACATTGTGTACATATACATGTGTCTAAATCTTATATCTGTAGGTATAATCAGATCTCATTACTGTATCACATTGTGTACATATACATGTGTCTGTATCTTATATCTGTAGGTATAATCAGATCTCATTACTGTATCACACTGTGTACATATACATGTGTCTGTATCTTATATCTGTAGGTATAATCAGATCTCATTACTGTATCATACTGTGTACATATACATGTGTCTTTATCTTATATCTGTAGGTATAATCAGATCTCATTACTGTATCACATTGTGTACATATACATGTGTCTGTATCTTATATCTGTAGGTATAATCAGATCTCATTACTGTATCACATTCTGTACATATACATGTGTCTTTATCTTATATATGTAGGTATAATCAGATCTCATTACTGTATCACATTGTGTGCATATACATGTGTCTGTATCTTATATCTGTAGGTATAATCAGATCTCATTACTGTATCACATTGTGTACATATACATGTGTCTGTATCTTATATCTGTAGGTATAATCAGATCGCATTACTGTATCACATTGTGTACATATACATGTGTCTATCTTATATCTGTAGGTATAATCAGATCTCATTACTGTATCACATTGTGTACATATACATGTGTCTGTATCTTATAACTGTAGGTATAATCAGATCTCATTACTATATCACATTGTGTACATATACACGTGTCTTTAGCTTATATCTGTAGGTATAATCAGATCTCATTACTATATCACATTGTGTACATATACACGTGTCTTTAGCTTATATCTGTAGGTATAATCAGATCTCATTACTGTATCACATTGTGTACATATACATGTGTCTGTATCTTATATATGTAGGTATAATCAGATCTCATTACTGTATCACACTGTGTACATATACATGTGTCTTTACCTTATAGCTGTAGGTATAATCAGATCTCATTACTGTATCACATTGTGTACATATACATGTGTCTTTATCTTATATCTGTAGGTATAATCAGATCTCATTACTGTATCACACTGTGTACATATACATGTGTCTGTATCTTATATCTGTAGGTATAATCAGATCTCATTACTATATCACATTCTGTACATATACATGTGTCTTTATCTTATATCTGTAGGTATAATCAGATCTCATTACTGTATCACATTGTGTACATATACATGTGTCTGTATCTTATATCTGTAGGTATAATCAGATCTCATTACTGTATCACATTATGTACATATACATGTGTCTATCTTATATCTGTAGGTATAATCAGATCTCATTACTGTGTCACATTATGTACATATACATGTGTCTATCTTATATCTGTAGGTATAATCAGATCTCATTACTGTATCACACTATGTACATATACATGTGTCTGTATCTTATATCTGTAGGTATAATCAGATGTCATTACTGTATCACATTGTGTACATATACATGTGTCTGTATCTTATATCTGTAGGTATAATCAGATCTCATTACTTTATCACACTATGTACATATACATGTGTCTGTATCTTATATCTGTAGGTATAATCAGATCTCATTACTGTATCACACTGTGTACATATACATGTGTCTGTATCTTATATCAGTAGGCATAATCAGATCTCATTACTTTATCACATTGTGTACATATACATTTGTCTTTATCTTATATCTGTAGGTAAGTGTGAACCGTTCGCGGGCGAACAGTTCGGGACATCACTAATTAAATGTACAATATATAGTTATAATGCAATTCCTTTCTCACACAGGTCATATAAAGTAGTTATTGTCACATGTGATATTAAATGTACTGTATGTAGATATAATGTAGTTCCTATATCACACAGGTCATATAAACTAGTTATTGTTACATGTGATATTAAATGTACATGTATGTAGTTATAATGTAGTTCCTATCTCACACAGTTCATATAAACTAGTTATTGTCACATGTGATATTAAATGTACTGTATGTAGTTATAATGTAGTTCCTGTCTCACACAGGTCATATAAACTAGTGATTGTCACATGTGATATTAAATGTACTGTATGTAGTTATAATGTAGTTCCTATCTCACACAGGTCATATAAACTAGTTATTTTTACATGTGATATTAAATGTACTGTATGTAGTTATAATGTAGTTCCTATCTCACACAGGTCATATAAACTATTTATTGTTACATGTGTTATTACATGTACATGTATGTAGTTATAATGTAGTTCCTATCTCACACAGGTCATATAAACTAGTGATTGTTACATGTGTAATTAAATGTACTGTATGTAGTTATAATGTAGTTCCTATCTCACACAGGTCATATAAACTAGTTATTGTTACTTGTGTAATTAAATGTACTGTATGTAGATATAATGTAGTTCCTATCTCACACAGGTCATATAAACTAGTTATTGTTACATGTGTTATTAAATGTACTGTATGTAGTTATAATGTAGTTCCTATATCACACAGGTCATATAAACTAGTTATTGTTACATGTGATATTAAATGTACATGTATGTAGTTATAATGTAGTTCCTATATCACACAGGTCATATAAACTAGTTATTGTTACTTGTGGTATTAAATGTACTGTATGTAGTTATAATGTAGTTCCTATATCACACAGGTCATATAAACTAGTTATTGTTACATGTGATATTACATGTACATGTATGTAGTTATAATGTAGTTCCTATCTCACACAGGTCATATAAACTAGTTATTGTTACATGTGTAATTAAATGTACTGTATGTAGTTATAATGTAGTTCCTATATCACACAGGTCATATAAACTAGTTATTGTTACATGTGATATTAAATGTACTGTATGTAGTTATAATGTAGTTCCTATCTCATATAGGTCATATAAACTAGTTATTGTTACTTGTGGTATTAAATGTACTGTATGTAGTTATAATGTAGTTCCTATATCACACAGGTCATATAAACTAGTTATTGTTACATGTGATATTACATGTACATATATGTAGTTATAATGTAGTTCCTATCTCACACAGGTCATATAAACTAGTTATTGTTACATGTGTAATTAAATGTACTGTATGTAGTTATAATGTAGTTCCTATATCACACAGGTCATATAAACTAGTTGTTGTTACATGTTTTATTAAATGTACTGTATGTAGTTATAATGTAGTTCATATCTCACACAGGTCATATAAACTAGTTATTGTTACATGTGGTATTAAATGTACTGTATGTAGTTATAATGTAGTTCATATCTCACACAGGTCATATAAACTAGTTATTGTTACATGTGATATTAAATGTACTGTATTTAGTTATAATATAGTTCCCATCTCACACAGGTCATATAAACTAGTTATTGTTACATGTGATATTAAATGTACTGTATGTAGTTATAATATAGTTCCTATCTCACACAGATCATATAAACTAGTTATTGTCACATGTGATATTAAATGTATATGTATGTAGTTATAATGTAGTTCCTATCTCACACAGGTCATATAAACTAGTTATTGTTACATGTGATATTAAATGTACTGTATGTAGTTATAATGTAGTTCCTATCTCACACAGGTCATATAAACTAGTTATTGTTACATGTGATATTAAATGTACTGTATGTAGTTATAATATAGTTCCTATATCACACAGGTCATATAAACTAGTTATTGTTACATGTGATATTAAATGTACTGTATGTAGTTATAATATAGTTCCTATCTCACACAGATCATATAAACTAGTTATTGTCACATGTGATATTAAATGTATATGTATGTAGTTATAATGTAGTTCCTATCTCACACAGGTCATATAAACTAGTGATTGTTACATGTGATATTAAATGTACTGTATGTAGTTATAATGTAGTTCCTATCTCACACAGGTCATATAAACTAGTGATTGTTACATGTGTAATTAAATGTACTGTATGTAGTTATATTGTAGTTCCTATCTCACACAGGTCATATAAACTAGTTATTGTTACATGTGTAATTAAATGTACATGTATGTAGTTATAATGTAGTTCCTATCTCACACAGGTCATATAAACTAGTTATTGTTACATGTGATATTAAATGTACATGTATGTAGTTATAATGTAGTTCCTATCTCACACAGGTCATATAAACTAGTGATTGTTACATGTGTAATTAAATGTACTGTATGTAGTTATAATGTAGTTCCTATCTCACACAGTTCATATAAACTAGTTATTGTTACATGTGATATTAAATGTACATGTATGTAGTTATAATGTAGTTCCTATCTCACACAGGTCATATAAACTAGTTATTGTTACTTGTGATATTAAATATACTGTATGTAGTTATAATGTAGTTCCTATCTCGCACAGGTCATATAAACTAGTGATTGTTACATGTGTAATTAAATGTACTGTATGTAGTTATAATGTAGTTCCTATCTCACACAGGTCATATAAACTAGTGATTGTTACATGTGTAATTAAATGTACTGTATGTAGTTATATTGTAGTTCCTATCTCACACAGGTCATATAAACTAGTTATTGTTACATGTGTAATTAAATGTACTGTATGTAGTTATAATGTAGTTCCTATCTCACACAGGTCATATAAACTAGTTATTGTTACATGTGATATTAAATGTACTGTATGTAGTTATAATATAGTTCCTATCTCACACAGGTCATATAAACTAGTTATTGTTACATGTGATATTAAATGTACTGTATGTAGTTATAATGTAGTTCCTATCTCACACAGGTCATATAAACTAGTTATTGTTACATGTGTAATTAAATGTACTGTATGTAGTTATAATATAGTTCCTATCTCACTCAGGTCATATAAACTAGTTATTGTTACATGTGTAATTAAATGTACTGTATGTAGTTATAATGTAGTTCCTATCTCACACAGGTCATATAAACTAGTTATTGTTACATGTGTAATTAAATGTACTGTATGTAGTTATAATGTAGTTCCTATCTCACACAGGTCATATAAACTAGTTATTGTCACATGTGATATTAAATGTATATGTATGTAGTTATAATGTAGTTCCTATCTCACACAGGTCATATAAACTAGTTATTGTTACATGTGATATTAAATATACTGTATGTAGTTATAATGTAGTTCCTATCTCGCACAGGTCATATAAACTAGTTATTGTTACATGCAATATTAAATGTACTGTATGTAGTTATAATGTAGTTCCTATCTCACACAGGTCATATAAACTAGTTATTGTTACATGTGATATTAAATGTACTGTATGTAGTTATAATGTAGTTCCTATCTCACACAGGTCATATAAACTAGTTATTGTTACATGTGTAATTAAATGTACTGTATGTAGTTATAATGTAGTTCCTATCTCACACAGGTCATATAAACTAGTTATTGTTACATGTGATATTAAATGTACTGTATGTAGTTATAATGTAGTTCATATCTCACACAGGTCATATAAACTAGTTATTGTTACATGTGTAATTAAATGTACTGTATGTAGTTATAATGTAGTTCCTATCTCACACAGGTCATATAAACTAGTTATTGTTACATGTGTAATTAAATGTACTGTATGTAGTTATAATGTAGTTCCTATCTCACACAGGTCATATAAACTAGTTATTGTTACATGTGTTATTAAATGTACTGTATGTAGTTATAATATAGTTCCTATATCACACAGGTCATATAAACTAGTTATTGTTACATGTGATATTAAATGTACATGTATGTAGTTATAATGTAGTTCCTATCTCACACAGGTCATATAAACTAGTTATTGTTACATGTGTAATTAAATGTACTGTATGTAGTTATAATATAGTTCCTATCTCACACAGGTCATATAAACTAGTTATTGTTACATGTGTAATTAAATGTACTGTATGTAGTTATAATGCAGTTCCTATATCACACAGGTCATATAAACTAGTTATTGTTACATGTGTAATTAAATGTACTGTATGTAGTTATAATGTAGTTCCTATCTCACACAGGTCATATATACTAGTTATTGTTACATGTGTAATTAAATGTACTGTATGTAGTTATAATGTAGTTCCTATCTCACACAGGTCATATAAACTAGTTATTGTTACATGTGTAATTAATTGTACTGTATGTAGTTATAATGTAGTTCCTATATCACACAGGTCATATATACTAGTTATTGTCACATGTGATATTAAATGTACTGTATGTAGTTATAATGTAGTTCCTATCTCACACAGGTCATATAAACTAGTTATTGTTACATGTGTAATTTAATGTACTGTATGTAGTTATAATGTAGTTCATATCTCACACAGGTCATATAAACTAGTTATTGTTACATGTGTAATTTAATGTACTGTATGTAGTTATAATGAAGATCCTATCTCACTCAGGTCATATAAACTAGTTATTGTTACATGTGTAATTAAATGTACTGTATGTAGTTATAATGTAGTTCCTATCTCACACAGGTCATATAAACTAGTTATTGTTACATATGATATTAAATGTACTGTATTTAGTTATAATGTAGTTCCTGTCTCACACAGGTCATATAAACTAGTTATTGTTACATGTGATATTAAATGTACTGTATGTAGTTATAATGTAGTTCCTATTTCACACAGGTCATATAAACTAGTTATTGTTACTTGTGGTATTAAATGTACTGTATGTAGTTATAATGTAGTTCCTATTTCACACAGGTCATATAAACTAGTTATTGTTACATGTGTAATTTAATGTACTGTATGTAGTTATAATGTAGTTCCTATATCACACAGGTCATATAAACTAGTTATTGTTACATGTGATATTAAATGTACTGTATGTAGTTATAATATAGTTCCTATCTCACACAGGTCATATAAACTAGTTATTGTTACATGTGATATTAAATGTACTGTATGTAGTTATAATGTAGTTCCTATCTCACACAGGTCATATAAACTAGTTATTGTTACATGTGATATTAAATGTACTGTATGTAGTTATAATATAGTTCCTATCTCACACAGGTCATATAAACTAGTTATTGTTACTTGTGGTATTAAATGTACATGTATGTAGTTATAATGTAGTTCCTATCTCACTCAGGTCATATAAACTAGTTATTGTTACATGTGTAATTAAATGTACTGTATGTAGTTATAATGTAGTTCCTATATCACACAGGTCATATAAACTAGTTATTGTTACATGTGATATTAAATGTACTGTATGTAGTTATAATGTAGTTCCCATCTCACACAGGTCATATAAACTAGTTATTGTTACATGTGATATTAAATGTACTGTATGTAGATATATTGTAGTTCCTATCTCACACAGGTCATATAAACTAGTGATTGTTACATGTGATATTAAATGTACTGTATGTAGTTATAATGTAGTTCCCATCTCACACAGGTCATATAAACTAGTGATTGTTACATGTGTAATTAAATGTACTGTATGTAGTTATAATATAGTTCCCATCTCACACAGGTCATATAAACTAGTGATTGTTACATGTGTAATTAAATGTACTGTATGTAGTTGTAATGTAGTTCCTATCTCACACAGGTCATATAAACTAGTTATTGTTACATGTGTAATTAAATGTACATGTATGTAGTTCTAATGTAGTTCCTATCTCACCCAGGTCATATAAACTAGTTGATACGTTTGTTATTAAATGTACTGTATGTTGTTATAATGTAGTTCCTATCTCACACAGGTCATATAAACTAGTTATTGTTACATGTGATATTAAATGTACATGTATGTAGTTATAATGTAGTTCCTATCTCACACAGGTCATATAAACTAGTGATTGTTACATGTGATATTAAATGTACATGTATGTAGTTATAATGTAGTTCCTATCTCACACAGGTCATATAAACTAGTTATTGTTACATGTGATATTAAATGTACTGTATGTAGTTATAATATAGTTCCTATCTCACACAGGTCATATAAACTAGTTATTGTCACATGTGATATTAAATGCACTGTATGTAGTTATAATGTAGTTCCTATCTCACACAGGTCATATAAACTAGTTATTGTTACATGTGATATTAAATGTACTGTATGTAGTTATAATGTATTTCCTATATCACACAGGTCATATAAACTAGTTATTGTCACATGTGATATTAAATGTACTGTATGTAGTTATAATGTAGTTCCTATCTCACACAGGTCATATAAACTAGTTATTGTTACATGCAATATTAAATGTACTGTATGTAGTTATAATGTAGTTCCTATCTCACACAGGTCATATAAACTAGTTATTGTTACATGTGTAATTAAATGTACATGTATGTAGTTATAACTAAGAACCCACCCCTCACTGTGCAACAAAGTTGCAATATACGCACACAGGGATTTTCACTACCACTAGATGGCACAGGACCTTCATTTCATTTCAGGAGACTCTGCTACCATAATAAGTGAACTCTGTTTCCTGCTGCATCAGTGGGTTATGCCCAGACTATACCACAGACCTCTGGTTAGTTCAAACACTCCAAGGGGCCGATCTATAATCGGTCTGTCTGACATGATCCACTCAGTGGATCACGTCTGACAGACATCTATGAATGCAGACAGCATACACCGTCAGCAGATTCGCTGCCAAACGGCTGCTAGCAGGGGGTTGTCAATCAGCCTGATCGTATAGGATCGGGCAGATTGATATCCGCAGCCTCAGAGCAGGCGGACCAGCTATGGAACAGCGGTCTTAAGACTGCTGCTTCATAACTGCTATTTCCGGTGAACCTGAAGGCTTGCACGGAAACAGGGTCATCAAGCTCCATTCAGAGCTTGATAATTCGGCCCCTAAGACTGCAGCTTCTTCTAGCCTGCTCTCCTTCCTGCTTGTCTCTCCCATGCCATAGCCACTGCCCTGCCCCCCCGCCTACCAGCACAGCACAGGTAACTCCCTTTGTTTACTTTCTTTCTACAGCCACTGCCCTGCCCCCCGCCTACCAGCACAGCACAGGTAACTCCCTTTGTTAACTTTCTTTCTACAGCCACTGCCCTGCCCCCTGCCTACCAGCACAGCACATCCCATCACCTATTTAATGGAGGTTGCTGCGCAACTGCGCAGCAGGTGCGGTGCTGGTGTGCCGAAGGTGCGCCAAAGGCAAGCCCGTCTGCGCCTGGACCGCGTCCAGCGCCACTAACCCTGGCTCCTACAACCACCGAGAAAAGGTATATAGGAGCGCCAAAGGCTAAGGTATACAACAGGTTATTGTTTAAACAACACCACCAATTGTCTATGTGAGTATTAGAACAACTCGATTAGATCTATTAATCTCAATACAATCCGCATATAAAAGATCGTATAAATAATAATTTAATCCACATACATACAAAACATTAAAATCAATTTTAAAAAGAAATTAGTAAAACAAATAAACAGACCTATCAATACGATAGGATTTTTCAGACTCAATTGTTGGGGTCCAATTGACCTTTCTGGTTGGATGATTATCCCAAAAAATGGTTGAAAACACCGGTGGAAGTTATACAAATAAAACTTAGAAATTCAACGATATGTATATTGAGTGGTAATCATTAAGCAATATAGGTAAAGAGCTCACAAATAAATAAATATATATCACATGAATAAATGTAAGTTAAAAAATCAAATTGAGTCAAGCAAAAATTGGATCAAATACCGGTATGATCAAAAATTGTGACAAACAAAAAGGTGTTAAAAAAGTGATCAAATGTAGTTTCAAAAACAGTAATTAGAAAAACAGCAAACAAACTTGGAAAATAAATCACAATCCTAGTGTGACAATTACAATAGCAGTGACAAATGTGTCTCTAGTGGGAATACAAACTAAATAAACAAATCTAAACAAAGATATCTAGTATAATCGATCCTAATCTGACAAATAAATAAATTGACAGTGCTGATGGTGATTTGGTCCAACTTCAACTAAAAGTCCCCAAAAAAGTCAAAATAAGTCCCAAATTATAGTGGTCCTACAATTGGTCCGATATGTAACATCAAATCTTATAAATGGGTAGTGTTGTATCCAGTGTCCCAGTCCGTAGTTTAGACAAAGACCTGTGGGAAAGAAAAAAATGCACTAAACAGAAAGCCTATAGGATGTGGTCTATTGGTAAATAGACTTACCCAAATGCCGTGGTCCTAGGAGTATATTGAGCCTCACAAATCTTACTTCAAATCGTCTACACATTTCAGCCCTAAGTTAGGGCCTTTTTCAAGACATATTGAGGCTCAATAGTTACTAACCTTAAATAGAGGATGTGGGAGTTAATAGCGTGAAAACGCCAAACAAGGTCTGATGCGATCGTATTACCCGCCGCCACCTACCGCACTTCCGTTTCTCTAACCGGATGTTAGTTTGTCCGGTATTTCCGGTTTATCACTTCCGACTGTTATGGAACCATTTTGACTCAGGGCATATTAAGGGCAGGTTTAGACAGGTGGTCGGTGCCGATCTGGCAATCCGAATTTCATGGAACCATTTTGGTTAGAGTATACTCAGACAGGTGGTTGGTCCAATCTGGCAGTTTAGGGAATTAAATATTTGTTCCGATATTTTATGTTAACAATTAAATATTAGGGTCCAATCCGAAAATACGAATGTTGTGGGACTATTTTTGGTTAAGGGTATACTCCAAAAGGTGGTTGGTTCCAATATGGCATTATAAGAAATTGATTGTTTATTCTGATATTCTATGTTAGCAAATGACTATTTGGGTAATCAAGGGTAACTTATTCTTATCCAAATAATATATAAAATTGAATTTTATTAGAAAGGTCCAAATAGTGTATATCAACAGTATTTGTTAACATAAATTTGGATATATATTGACAATATATTAGGATATAATAGTATATTATAAACTAACCCATTCCTCAATTAGGATCCTATATAATGGGTTGGAATGGTTATGTATATATCATTTTAGATTTTAGGCTCATATACTCCTGGACTTACTATCTTTTATTTCAATAAGACGATACAGGATATTAAATCCATAAATAATAAGAAAAATGTATGTTAAAAATACATATTAAAAATACATATTAAAAAATCATATATTAAAAATCACATTAAGATTATAAAAAGACCAATGTGTATAAGTGGTAACCTTATGGTTTAGGATAGATCCTAGTTTTAAGATGTGTCTTAAATTCAAAGTATTTATGTGCATCTAGTTTAGACAGCATGAGAATATGTGGTATCAACTATTCTTGCCTGATTGATTAAAGCCCTTAAGATTAAAGTCTGATGTAAACAATATCCCTAGTTTAAGAGGTTTCATAATTAGGGGACTCAATCAATGTCCCTAAATTAAACTAAGATCCTGACAGCTGGCACCCAGATGTCCCCTAGGTATATGCATTTTGGAAAGATATAATGTCGTACACTTCCCTCGAGACTGATGATATTAATAAGAGGGTTTCTGTTCGAATCATGGACAGTTTGGAATTAGATTTAAATGGCACTAGAATACATTTACCATTTCAAAATTGGCATTAAGTCCTTTGGGATGGATACAGTCCAAATTAAAGATCCATTTGGATTCTGTCTTTAACATTCTTAGTTCCATGTCGCATCCTCTCCAATCTTTAGTTAGTTTACAAATCCCCATGTATTTGAGACTTCTATCACTGCCTCCATGTGCTTCCTTGAAATGTTTATATAGAGGCAGATCCACTTTTTTCCACTTAATCTGTAATAGATGTTCCCAAATCCTTTCTCTTAATTTCCGAGTGGTCTGGCCCACATACTGTAGGCCACACCCACATTCGATCAGATAGACTACAAACTGGTCTGTACATCTTATGGTCTGTTTGATTTTGAATGCTTCGTTGGAGACTTTAGACTTAAAGGGACAGATTGAGCATGAAATTTTAAGCAACTTTCTAATTTACTCCTATTATCAAATTTTCTTCATTCTTTTGTTATCTTTATTAGAAATGCAAGAATGTAAGTTTAGATGCCGGCCCATTTTTGGTGAACAACCTGGGTTGTCCTTGCTTATTGGTGGATAAATTCATCCACCAATAAAAAAGTGCTGTCCAGAGTACTGAAACCAAAAAAAGTTTAGATGCCTTCTTTTTCAAATAATGATAGCAAGAGAACGAAGAAAAATTGATAATAGGAGTAAATTAGAAAGTTGCTTAAAATTCCATGATTTATCTGAATTACAAAAGAAAAATTTGGGTTCAGTGTCCCCTTAAAGGTGTCAGTTCTCGTCCCATGTGTGCATGCCTTACAGAGATGGCATGGATAGAAGCCATATAGCTTCTTTCCCAAGATTCCCATAGGGTTTGTGGGTGTCTTATTCTTTGGAATGCTGAGGGCCAGGATTGACTTTAGATTATTTGCCTTCCTGTAGATAAATCGTGGCTGTTCTGTAAGGTGTTCATCTAAGATGTTGCCATCCTTGAGGAGATGCCTATGTTGTTTTATTATATCTTCAATCGATTTCTCTCTTTCACTATATTGAGTAATAAAAGGAACTATCAAACCATCAGAGCTCGCTTTGATTTGTTTCGTTTTGTAAGTCAGGAGGGTATCTCTTTTTATACTGCTTATCTCTTTAATAGTCTTATTAATGAAGGATTCATCATAACCTCTTTCAAGGAATCTAGTTTTTGGTACCGAAGATTGTTTGATCCACATTTCTTCACTTGAACAGTTCTTCTTTATCCTCATCAATTCTCTCTTAGGGATATTGGAGATCCATTTTCTATGGTGGCAGCTCGTCTGATGAATATAATTATTCAAGTCCACCTCCTTGAAGTGAGTCAATGTCTCTATTCTTCCATTGGTCACCTGGATGTTCAGATCTAAAAGGTTATAACATCTTTACTAATGGTTTGGTGAATTTTATATTCGACTGGTTTAGATTCATTACCTCTAGCGTGTGTCTAAGGTCTTCCTCACTGCCTTTCCAGATTAGGAGGAGGTCATCTATATATCTCTTATATAGGACCAGGTCCGCGCCCGCCGGACAAGAATCCCAGAAAATTGTTTCCCATCTGCCCATATAAAGATTAGCATAGCTGGGCGCGAACCTGGTCCCCATGGCTGTGCCACATATTTGATGGTAAAAACTTTCTTACAATAGAAATAATTGTGTTTGAAAATATAGTCTATGCCATCTAATATAAACGTCCTCTGAGATTGAGGCATATTGTCATCTTTGTCCAGATAATAACTTATGGATTCCAAACCTCTCTCATGCGGAATCGAGGTATACAGTGATGTCACGTCGCTGGTGACCATGATGTAATTTTCATCCCATTCCATATCCCTTAGTATGTTCAAAGCTTCGGTAGAATCCCTCAGGTAGGATGGTAAAGTCCTGACATAAGGGTGTAGCTTTTTGTCAATGTACTCCGATAAGTTACTTGACAGGGATCCAATGCCCGATATTATCGGTCGCCCAGGTGGATTGACCAAACTTTTGTGGATTTTGGGCAGGTAGTAAAACACTGGGATCTTCGGGTGTTTTATAGTCAAATAGCTATTCTCCTTATCATTCAGGATGCCCATATTGTTAGCTTCTGTGAGTAGAAGGTCCATAGTTCTCTTGTAGTCACAGGTGGGATCAGATTTCAAGATTTCATATGTTTCCTTATCTTCCAAGATTCTTTTAGATTCCTTCAAATAATCCAATTTGTTCAATATCACTATCCATCCACCCTTGTCCGCTGATTTGATAATGATGTCATGATTATGTTCCAATTTTGATATTATATGAAGTTGTTTTGCACTGTTTCTTCTTATGTGCCTTGTTAGATTTCAGTTTCTTAATATCATTACAAACCATGGTTTCAAATGTCTCAATGGCTGGTCCCTTGCAGTGGGTCGGATAGAAACGTGACTTGGGTCGGAGGTCTGAGTGTATATGCTGGTCTTCATTGGAAGGCCTTGGTGCAGAAGATATATTTATTTCAGCTGGGGACCTTAGAACATACCTTTTAAGGGTAAGTTTCCTTACGAATTCTTTGGTGTTGAGGTATGTCTTGAATTTGTCCAATCTTCTGGATGGAGCATAGGAGAGACCTAACCCTAATACTGTCTTTTCTTCTGATTTCAAGATGGTATCACTAAAATTGAAAATACCTTTCACTTCATTATCAATCTGGTCGGTATTTGAGTTTGATCCAACATTTTCAGATCTAACTATTGGACAGTCCAACTTGGGTCATCCAACCCGAAAGGTCAATTGGACCCCAACAATTGAGTCTGAAAATTCCTATCGTATTGATAGGTCTTTTTATTTGTTTTACTAATTTATTTTTAAAATTGTTTTTAATGTTTTGTATGTATATGGATTAAATTAATATTTATACGATCTTTTATATGCGGATTGTATTGAGATTAATAGATCTAATCCAGTTGTCCTAATACTCACATAGACAATTGGTGGTGTTGTTTAAACAATAACCTGTTGTATACCTTAGCCTTTGGTGCTCCTATATACCTTTTCTCATTGTATTCTCCTCTAGGACCTTATTAGGGGGTCTATTTATAGTGAAACAGGTACACCTATCTAGGCGCTAGTTGCTTATATCCCTTCTCCTACAACCACCACCACTACGATGCCACTACCCTCCTCCATCTCAACACCGGTAGATCATCTGCCTGCCACCACGCATCCCTGAGGAACACCATATGACCCTTCACCTGCTGCAACTGCTCCTTCTCCTCCCTCCGAACCACTAACCTGCCAGTCACCTCACGCAAAAACAACCGCAACCACCTCAACTGCATCCTCCTTAACACCTGCTCCGTCCGTAAGCACGCCGTCGAAATCTGGAACCTGCTCAACTCCACCTCCCCAGATGTTGCTTTCCTTACCGAAACCTGGCTGAACCCCACATCAATGCCTGACATCGCCATCCCCGACGTATACATGATCTCCCAAAGGACCGCAGCAACCGACCAGAAGGAGGCATCGCCATCATCTACAAACACTCCCTCCACATCACAACCAGCTCCGACTACCACTCACCAGTCCTGGAACACCTACACTTCAAGATCCAGGTCAGTCCCAACACCACCCTCCGTGGCACCCTCATCTACAGACCTCCTGGACCTCGTCCTGTCTTCTGTGACTCCATCACCTACCTCATCGCACCCCACGCCCTCCCCTCAACAGACTACATCCTCCTCGGTGACCTCAACTTCCACCTAGACAACCCCAATGACCACAACACAGCCAACCTCTTAGAAAACCTTGGAACCATTGGACTAAAGCAACTCGTCATCTCCCCAACCCACTTAGCCGGACACACACTCGACCCTATCTTCTCTGCAGGCAACCACATCTCAGTCAACCACATCACCGAACTCCATTGGACCGACCACCATTGCATACACTTTTCCTTCAACAAACCCACCACACACCTCCGGCAGCACCACCAACCCCGCAGAAACTGGAACAACATCACCGAAGACCAACTGCACTCCACCCTGAAGAAGTGCCCCCCAGATTCCTCCACAGATGCCAACTCCACCGCCCGCAACCTCCACCACTGGCTCACAGACTGCGCCAATGACCTCACCCCTCTCAAGAAACCGTCCAACCACCAACCCACCAACAAGGCTAGTTGGTTCATCCCTGCCCTCCAGGACTCCAAACGCCACTGCAAGTGATTGGAAAGGACCTGGAGATCCAGCAAGACCCCCTCAAATAAAACAGCCTATAAAGAAGCCATCACTACCCACCACCACCTCATCAAAACCACCAAGAAGACAGCCATTCAAGATAGAATCAATGCCAACGTCCACAACAGCAAGGAGCTATTCACAGTCATCAAGGAATTCTCCAATCCCAACAGCAACACCATCGACATCCCGCCTTCCCAGGACCTCTGCGATAACCTTGTAATGTACTTCCACCGCAAGATCATCAACATCTATGACAGCTTTGCGCCCCAGAACTCAACCAACACCGCCTACTCACCAACTCCCACCGATACCTCACCCAAATACACCACCGCCTACCCTCCACGGACCATCTGGAGCCCCCTCACCACAGAGGACACCATCAGAATCATGAGATTGATCCATTCCAGAGCACCCTCGGACCCATGCCCGCATCACATTTTCAACAAAGCGGGTTACACCATCACCCCCGAGCTCTGCAGCACCATCAACTGCTCCATCGAAGCCGGCACCTTCCTGGATGATTGGAAGCACGCAGAATTAAAACCCCTACTGAAAAAACCCACGGCTGACCCCAATGATCCGAAGAACTACTGCCCAATCTCTTTGCTCCCCTTTGTGGCCAAAGTCATCGAGAAGTCCAACGCGCAACTCGTTAACTACATCGAAGCCAACCACACCCTGGACCCCTCCCAATCCAGTTTCAGGAGCAACCACAGCACCAAGACCGTCCTCCTCACAGCCACAGATGACATCCTCGCCCTACTCGACCAAGGAGAGACCGCCGCCCTCATTCTCCTAGACCTCTCAGCAGCATTTGACATTGTCTCCCACCTCACCCAACGCAACCGACTACACGATGCCGGCATACGCGACAAAGCCCTGGAATGGATCACCTCCTTCCTTACCGGCAGAACCCAGAAAGTTAGACTCCCACACTTCACCTCCAAGCCCACAGAAATCAGCTGCGGTGTACCCCAAGGCTCTTCGCTAAGCCCCACCCTATTCAACATCTACATGGCCCCTCTCGCCGCCATCGCCCGACAACATGACCTCAACATTGTCTCCTACACCAACGACACCCAGCTAATCATCTCACTCACCAGTGACCCCACCACCGCCAAGAGAAACGTCCACGAAGGGCTGACAGCAGTCACCACCTGGATGAGCTACAACTGCCTAAAGCTGAACGCAGGCAAGAACGAAGTCCTCCTCCTTGGTTCCACCACATCCGCTTGGAATAACTCCTGGTGGCCCACAGCCCTCGGACACCCTCCAACCCCCACCGACCATGCACGAAATCTAGGCGTCATCCTGGACTCATTGCTCTCCATGGACCGGCAAATCAACGCCGTCTCTTCTGCATGCTTCCACACACTTCCCCTGCTGCAAAAGATCTTCAAATGGATCCCAACCGAGACCAGGAAGACTGTCACTCACGCCCTCATCAGCAGCCGACTGGACTATGGTAATGCCCTCTATGCCGGCACCACCATCAAGCTCCAAAAGAGACTACAGCACATCCAGAACGCCTCGGCCAGACTAATCCTTGACATCCCTCGTCAATGCCACATCACCAAACACCTGCAGGACCTGCACTGGCTCCCCATCAGCAAAAGAATAACCTTCAAGCTTCTCACCCACACATTCAAGGCCCTCCACAACATTGGTCCCAAATACTTGAACCACCGTGTTACCTTCTACACCCCTGCCAGACAACTTCGATCGGCCAACCAAGCCCTCGCGGTCATCCCTGCATCAGGAAAACCACAGCGGGAGGCAGATCCTTATCTCACCTGGCAGCCAAGACTTGGAACACCCTCCCGCTGCACCTCAGACAAGCTACCACCCTAACTAAGTTCAGAAAGGACCTCAAGACCTGGCTCTTCGACTGAACTGCAACCCTCAGCACCTTGAGACCCTTACGGGTGAATAGCCGCGCTTTACAAGAACCCAATAGATAGATAGATAGATAGACACGCTCACATGCAGGTTACACAAAACTCACAAATAAATCTTCTAGATATTTGGTACAAAAACATCTTTGCTACACCCTGTGTGAGAAGGGTGAATGCCATAACAGCGTTTGGCAGTAGATCACTTCTCTTCTTACTAATACCTACCGTACTATGACTTTACTGGAGGATACCATGGAGTGACAGATCAGGAAGGGTATCAGGCAGCAGAGGAGACTCAATAGGGAGATTCTGGTGGGTTTATACCTCATTCTTGTGAGTATAAATGTATTAATAATGAGTAACTATTGGTTATATCTCTGTGTTGTGGTTGTACTTTGTCTATTACTACAGAGCTACCTAAGCCTGTCTATAACGGTAGAAAGCAGCCTCTGGACCCCAATTGAGATAGCTGCACTGTCTACTTACCTGATGATAGTTTGCTTTTGTATGTGGTACATGAGTATTGGTCTTATTGATTCAGGTCAGGCCCTTATTTTCTGATAAGCTGATGGTTGATTTGTAGAAATTAGATGCACCCTGTCCTAAATAAATCCCAAGCAATAAATTCATTTCAGATTTATAATTCTTGTAAACTATTGAGATAACAAATTATCTGATTAAGTGACAAAAAATAGAAAACATTCATCATCAAGACAAGAAGATTATTTACTGGAATTAAAAACCAATCAGCACCATTTACAGCCACATAATTATTTTACAGATAACTCATTATATTAACACAAGAAATAACTGCCCATATATAAAACAATGAGACTGAGCCCTTTACTAAATAACGTTTCTGACACAGCAGTATAATGGTGCTGAATGTGAACGTATTGATTGGAGCAGTAATCCGACCAGGTCATCAGAGCACAATTAAGTTTGGGGAGTTGCAGGGTGCAGCAGTGATGCTTAATCATAAAGCCAGCCAGCGAGATCAATAACATTGAAATTGCTTATGGTAATTAAAGCTGCAAACAGGATGTGCTGACCAGGAGATGCAGGAGGCCTGGGAGAGGGACGTATTAGCCGGTGCAATAACAAAGTGATGTGTAGAGTTCATTTGCTTCCCCTAATCACCATCATATCCCAATTCCCTAAACAGTTACCATAGGGCGATGCATTTGTTTTACATAAGTAGGAATAAGCTATTTTATTTTCTATAAAACAGTTTTATTGTAATTGAATTAGTTATAATATTGCTGGGATTTGCAAAAGCTTTGATTAGAAAAAGCCGAATGATATTGAGAGTTCAAATTAATTTATAGAGCAGGAAAATAAAAGCAATTAGGCAGAATAAAGAAGTTAATTAAGTGGCAGATTGTCTGTGCACACACGTACACTATAAAAACACTTTATTTACAGCGGGTGAGAGTGACTTGCAATAAACACCAAACTCAGGAGACGACAGATGAAGCTGTACAGTCCCCATTTGATCTCCATAGGCTGTAAGTGGCCAATAGCTTCGGTTTGCAGTCATCACACAGGAAATGTTACTGCAGTAAGTAAAAACACTGACCGATTATGGGTAATTATCATGCTGTGAGCCAGGGGTTAATTACTGACAATTACTGGCACATTTTTTCAGTAGAAGGCAAAATAAAGTTTCTGTTGATGGTTAAATGTCTTTTACTCGAGACAGGTTAGAGCGCCCAACTTTGCTTGCGCACAACCAATGCTTTCAATGGATATCGTGCACACGTTAAATAGCGCTCATATTGCAAGTTGAAAGCTAGAGAGAGTTATATATGTGTGTATATATTTTTATACACACACACATATACTGTATATATGTATATATATATATATATATATATAATGATCCTAGATACATTTTAACATATGTTTATACAAATACAAATCTTATTGAAACAAATAACGCACCTTAATATAACTCCTGTCGGCTGTGTTAGTTGTTGCTTAAAAACTACCTCCTTGGATGGTTTATGGAATGTTTTATTGTATACATTTACTATCAACATGCGCTGTGTTACTTATTGCTAAAAAAGCAACCTCCTTGTATTGATTAGGACTGTGTTATGCCAAACTCTGGCACAAACATTTGCTCTCATGAAGAGTTTTTCTCTAACATACAATTTATATTCAATGGTCCCATGCAACTTAAGCCTGATGTTTATTAAAATATTTATCCTTGGGGGCGTGTCTTGGCCGTGGCCGTGATCAGCAGAAATTGTATGGAGCTCCTTAAGTAATCTTAACAATCTGCAGTATATCCTCCTTTAACCTTACCATCCTGCTTTGTAACTTGCTAATCCAACAAAGGAGAAGACATGAAGCTGTAGGATGTCTCCATTTTTATGAATCTACAAGATGGGCCTAAAGTGTTAGGACCTCGAACATAGGCCGCGACATCACCACATGTGTACATTACCCCCCTCGGATACCTATAAGTTCCGAGTAGAGCAGTATTTACCTGCTATAGCCTTCTGCATTCATGGGAACATCATATAAAAATAGCAAAATGGAGGATTTTCATGCTATTCTAAGGGCTAAACTGGAGGCCTTGGGGCACCTTATAGACTGCAGGTTTACTGATCTAAGTGGCATATGCAGATTGGCTATGAGTTCGTCAGACGCCATCGAGGATGTTCCAGAGGCTAGAGACACGGGGTGGCCCATTGGGACCGCAGACATATGACTAGAGATGACCCAGCGGACGCTGCTGCACAGCTTTAACCAAAAAACGAATCCCAGAACACAGCAAAGTAAGGAACAGCCTAAACGAAACCTACCTGTGAGGTATGGCACGGAGTGTGTTGCGCTGCCCTCGGCTCCCCTGAAGGGGGATGCGGCCGGTCCCCACAGGGGAAGAGGGGGTTTTGCTGTAAAGCAAGAAACTAGAGCCTCTGATATCACCGGGCATTCTGTCAAAGTCGGGACTATGGCCCCTAGCATACGGCGAGGCAGATGCAGAGAGGGATTGCTGACGACAGATCGGATGTGGATCCGGGCGGGCATGCTTTCTGTCTGGGTCTATTCATCGGGCTGGCATGTTTCCCGGATTGCTTGCAACTTGCCTCACAGATGCTGTATAAAGGTTGGAGTGGGGTGATACTGGACGCTTTGTAGCAGAAGACCTAATTCCTAGAATCAGGTTTCTATATAACTGTGGTTACTGGACTCACTAATGAGATCTAAACAGTTTGATATGTGGGTCCTTAACATTCTTGCTATTGCAATTTTCATATCTTCCTGACTTCTTTTATTTTATGTACGCACTCATGTTGTTTATGGTTGATATTTAGCAAATACTATGCAGCAGTATACTTGAGTTTGGGATTGACTTTAATGGAGTTTACAGCTCTTTTTAGCTGACGGAACATATATTCATCTTTGTAACTGTGGTCACTGTGTCAAACTGCATGGTTTAGTTTCTATGTACAAATATCGTGCTTAGCAAAGACCCTAGAGATAGAAAGCATAGAAAGCATGTAGCTGAGATCATCTAGGTGACAACAGAAGCCTTACATATTATAAACAAGTTGTATTGGGGGCATGTTATACAGTAAGCAAGATACATGGGGGTACTATAATGTAGAACTAATCAGCACAAGATTCCTATCTGTTGATGCAGTTGTTTTATCTTGTATCGCCCCAAACAACGTTTGGGCTCTCATCCTCCTTTAGGTTCATATACTACTCTAATTTTGACTGCAGTGCTCGTATCATGAAGGCTAGGTATATATTCAAAATAGCCTCCCCATAGTTGTGCAGTCTTCTCCAGGCTTATCTGGATTCTATTTTATGTTATTTTCTTAATAATAAGTGTCCACTGACACCATCTGCATTTATCAGTGCCTAGTTGTCAATATTTTGCCTAACTAAGGTATAAGAGATATAAAGTTAGAAACAGAGGTAAACTAAGCCCCAGCCCTTTATATTTTATTCTACTTTTGTTCTATCCTATTTACTGACAAATAAAGTATTCTTCTGAAGTTACGTAGGTGTTTGTGCGCACAGCAAACTAGGGTTGCTATATATGATGTCCCTGTTGTAATAATCATAGGATGTGCTTGTGTATGTATGACAGGTACTTTGAACGACCATCATTTTGTCATAATTTATTGGATATAATTCCCCTCTATTACAAATCTACCCTTTTTCTCAATTTTCATAAATGGAAGTCAGATATCACCCTATAAGGCGTCCTTCTTTACAAGGGAGAAAAGTTTTTTCTAAAGTTTATTTTAATGTTTAAAGAAAACGAGGTATCATAGCTTGTCATGTATATTACTTTATGCTTTGATAATAGAGTTAATGTAGCCTACATTGTTAAATAACTATTTTATGTAATGTTTACAGAGTTACTAAGCAGATGAGTACTTGTGAAATATGTGAATTATTGCACTCCAATATGGGTCTGCAGTGACCCTTTGGGTATGTTACATGTTCTTAATCTCAAAAATATGTATTAGTTAATGGCAAATCATATACATGATGATATGTAACAACTTTTGTATTACGCAATACCTCAAAAAAAAACTTTGATTTAAAAAATTTTTTTTATCCTTTGTACAATTTGATATAACGTGGTGCAGGTAACACGTTTATAAATTGTAGTAATTTTACAAAATGTATTCATGGTGAAATGAAAACTATTTTACTAGTGGTACTGGCGTTCCTCTGTATATTATCTACAGTCACTGTGTAATGTATATACTACTATAATTATATATGTGGTACTGGCGTCCCTCTGTATATTACCTACAGTCACTGTGTAATGTATATACTACTATAATTATATATGTGGTGCTGGGGTCCCTCTGTATATTACCTACAGTCACTGTGTAATGTATATACTACTATAATTATATATGTGGTACTGGCGTCCCTCTGTATATTACCTACAGTCACTGTGTAATGTATATACTACTATAATTATATATGTGGTACTGGCGTCCCTCTGTATATTATCTACAGTCACTGTGTAATGTATATACTACTATAATTATATATGTGGTGCTGGGGTCCCTCTGTATATCACCTTCAGTCACTGTGTAATGTATATACTACTATAATTATGTATGTGGTGCTGGGGTCCCTCTGTATATTACCTACAGTCACCGTGTAATGTATATACTACTATAATTATATATCTGATACTGGGGTCCCTCTGTATATTATCTACAGTCACTGTGTAATGTATATAATACTATAATTATATATGTGGTACTGGCGTCCCTCTGTATATTATTATCTACAGTTACTGTGTAATGTATATACTACTATAATTATATATGTGGTACTGGCGTCCCTCTGTATATTATCTACAGTCACTGTGCAATGTATATACTACTATAATTATATATGTGGTGCTGGGCTCCCTCTGTATATTACCTACAGTCACTGTGTAATGTATATACTACTATAATTATATATGTGGTGCTGGGCTCCCTCTGTATATTACCTACGTTCACTATATAATGTATATACTACTATAATTATATATCTGGTGATGGGCTCCCTCTGTATATTACCTACAGTCATTGTGTAATGTATATACTACTATAATTATATATGTGGTGCTAGTGTCCCTCTGTATATTACCTACAGTCACTGTGTAATGTATATACTACTATAATTATGTATGTGGTGCTGGGGTCCCTCTGTATATTACCTACAGTCACTGTGTAATGTATATACTACTATAATTATATATGTGGTGCTAGGGTCCCTCTGTATATTACCCACAGTCACTGTGTGATGTATATACTACTATAATTATATATGTGGTGCTGGGGTCCCTCTTTATAATACCTACAGTCACTGTGTAATGTATATACTACTATAATTATATATGTGGTGCTGGTGTCCCTCTGTATATTACCCACAGTCACTGTGTAATGTATATACTACTATATTTATATATGTGGTGCTGGGATCTCTATGTATATTACCTACAGTCACTGTGTAATGTATATACTACTATAATTATATATGTGGTGCTGGGGTCTCTATGTATATTACCTACAGTCACTGTGTAATGTATATACTACTATAATTATATATGTGGTGCTGGGATCCCTCTGTATATTACCTACAGTCACTGTGTAATGTATATACTACTATAATTATATATGTGGTGCTAGGGTCCCTCTGTATATTACCCACAGTTACTGTGTAATGTATATATTACTATAATTATATATGTGGTGCTGGGGTCCCTCTTTATAATACCTACAGTCACTGTATAATGTATATACTACTATAATTATATATGTGGAGCTGGGGTCCCTCTGTATATTACCTACACTCACTGTATAATGTATATACTACTATAATTATATATGTGGTGCTGGTGTCCCTCTGTATATTACCTACAGTTACTGTGTAATGTATATACTACTATAATTATATATGTGGTGCTGGTATCCCTCTGTATATTACCTACAGTCACTGTGTAATGTATATACTGCTATATTTATATATGTGGTGCTGGCGTCCCTCTGTATATTACCTATAGTCACTGTGTAATGTATATACTACTCTAATTATATATGTGGTGCTGGGGTCCCTCTGTATAATACCTACAGTCACTGTGTAATGTATATACTACTATAATTATATATGTAGTGGTGCTGGGCTCCCTCTGTATATTACCTACAGTCACTGTGTAGTGTATATACTACTATAATTATATGTGTGGTGCTGGGGTCCCTCTGTATATTATCTACAGTCACTGTGTAATGTATATACTACTATAATTATATGTGTGGTGCTGGGGTCCCTCTGTATATTACCTACAGTCACTGTGTAATGTATATACTACTATAATTATATATGTGGTGCTGGGTCCCTCTGTATAATACCTACAGTCACTGTGTAATGTATATACTGCTATAATTATATATGTGGTGCTGGCGTCCCTCTGTATATTACCTACAGTCACTGTGTAATGTATATACTACTATAATTATATATGTGGTGCTGGGGTCCCTCTGTATATTACCTACAGTCACTGTGTAATGTATATACTACTCTAATTATATATGTGGTGCTGGCGTCCCTATGTATATTACCTACAGTCACTGTGTAATGTATATACTACTCTAATTATATATGTGGTGCTGGCGTCCCTATGTATATTACCTACAGTCACTGTGTAATGTATATACTACTCTAATTATATAAGTGGTGCTGGCGTCCCTATGTATATTACCTACAGTCACTGTGTAATGTATATACTACTATAATTATGTAAGTAGTGGTGCTGGGCTCCCTCTGTATATTACCTACAGTCACTGTGTAATGTATATACTACTATGATTATGTATGTGGTGCTGGGGTCTCTCTGTATATTACCTAAGTCACTGTGTAATGTATATACTACTATAATTATATATGTGGTGGTGCTGGGGTCCCTCTGTATATTACCTACAGTCACTGTGTAATGTATATACTACTATAATTATATATGTGGTGCTGGGGTCCCTATGTATATTACCTACAGTTACTGTGTAATGTATATACTACTATAATTATATGTGTGCTGCTGGGGTCCCTCTGTATATTACCTACAGTCACTGTGTAATGTATATACTACTATAATTATATATGTGGTGCTGGGGTCCCTCTGTATATTACCTACAGTCACTGTGTAATGTATATACTACTATAATTATATATGTGGTGCTGGGGTCCCTCAGTATATTACCTACAGTCACTGTGTAATGTATATACTACTATAATTATATATGTGGTGCTGGGGTCCCTCTGTATATTACCTACAGTCACTGTGTAATGTATATACTACTATAATTATATATGTGGTGCTGGGGTCCCTCTGTATATTACCTACAGTCACTAATGTATATACTACTATAATTATATATGTAGTGGTGCTGGGGTCCCTCTGTATATTACCTACAGTCACTGTGTAATGTATATACTACTATAATTATATATGTGGTGCTGGGGTCCCTCTGTATATTACCTACAGTCACTGTGTAATGTATATACTACTATAATTATATATGTGGTGCTGGGGTCCCTCTGTATATTGCCTACAGTCACTATGTAATGTATATACTACTATAATTATATATGTGGTGCTGGGGTCTCTCTGTATATTACCTACAGTTACTGTGTAATGTATATACTACTATAATTATATATGTGGTGCTGGGGTCCTCTGTATATTACCTACAGTCACTGTGTAATGTATATACTACTATATTTATATATGTGGTGCTGGGGTCCCTCTGTATATTACCCACAGTCACTATGTAATGTATATACTACTATAATTTTATATGTGGTGCTGGGGTCCCTCTGTATATTACCCACAGTCACTGTGTGATGTATATACTACTATAATTATATATGTGGTGCTGGGGTCCCTATGTATATTACCTACAGTCACTGTGTAATGTATATACTACTATAATTATATATGTGGTGCTGGGCTCCTCTGTATATTACCTACAGTCACTGTGTAATGTATATACTACTATAATTATATATGTGGTGCTGGGCTCCTCTGTATATTACCTACAGTCACTGTTTAATGTATATACTACTATAATTATATGTGTGGTGCTAGGGTCCCTCTGTATATTACCTACAGTCACTGTGTAATGTATATACTACTATAATTATATATGTGGTGCTGGGGTCCCTCTGTATATTACTTACAGTCACTGTGTAATGTATATACTACTATAATTATATGTGTGGTGCTAGTGTCCCTCTGTATATTACCTACAGTCACTCTAATGTATATACTACTATAATTATATATGTGGTGCTGGGGTCCCTCTGTATAATACCTACAGTCACTGTGTAATGTATATACTACTATAATTATATATGTAGTGGTGCTGGGCTCCCTCTGTATATTACCTACAGTCACTGTGTAATGTATATACTACTATAATTATATGTGTGGTGCTGGGGTCCCTCTGTATATTACCTACAGTCACTGTGTAATGTATATACTACTATAATTATATATGTGGTGCTGGGGTCTCTCTGTATATTACCTACAGTCACTGTGTAATGTATATACTACTATAATTATATATGTGGTGCTGGGGTCCCTCTGTATATTACCTACAGTCACTGTGTAATGTATATACTACTATAATTATATATGTGGTGCTGGCGTCCCTATGTATATTACCTACAGTCACTGTGTAATGTAAATACTATCATAATTATATGTGTGGTGCTGGGGTCTCTCAGTCACTGTGTAATGTATATACTACTATAATTATATATGTGGTGCTGGGGTCCCTTCTGTATATTACCTACACTCACTGTGTAATGTATATACTACTATGATTATGTATGTGGTGCTGGGGTCCTCCGTATATTACCTACAGTCACTGTGTAATGTATATACTACTTTAATTATGTATGTGGTGCTGGGGTTCCTCTGTATATTACTTACAGTCACTGTGTAATGTATATACTACTATAATCATATATGTGGTGCTGGGGTCTCTCTGTAAATTACCTAAGTCACTGTGTAATGTATATTTGTGGTGGTGCTGGGGTCCCTCTGTATATTACCTACAGTCACTGTGTAATGTATATACTACTATAATTATGTATGTGGTGCTGCGCTCCCTCTGTATTTTACCTACAGTCACTGTGCAAGGTATATACTACTATAATTAGGTATGTGGTGCTGGGGTCCCTCTGTATATTACCTACAGTCACTGTGTAATGTATATACTACTATAATTATATATGTGGTGCTGGTGTCCCTCTGTATATTACCTACAGTCACTGTGTAATGTATATACTACTATAATTATGTATGTGGTGCTGGGGTCCCTCTGTATATTACATACAGTCACTGTGTAATGTCTATACTACTATAATTATATACAGTATCTGGTGCTGGGGTCCCTCTGTATATTACCTACAGTCACTGTGTAATGTATATACTACTATAATTATATATGTGGTGCTGGGGTCCCTCTGTATATTACCTACAGTCACTGTGTAATGTATATACTACTATAATTATATATGTGGTGCTGGGGTCCCTCTTTATAATACCTACAGTCACTGTGTAATGTATATACTACTATAATTATATATGTGGTGCTGGCGTCCCTCTGTATATTACCTACAGTCACTGTGTAATGTATATACTACTATAATTATATATAAGGTGCTGGGCTCCCTCTGTATATTGCCTACAGTCACTGTGTAATGCATATACTACTATAATTATATGTGTGGTGCTGGGGTCCCTCTGTATATTATCTACAGTCACTGTGTAATGTATATACTACTATAATTATATGTGTGGTGCTGGGGTCCCTCTGTATATTACCTACAGTCACTGTGTAATGTATATACTACTATAATTATATATGTGGTGCTGGGTCCCTCTGTATAATACCTACAGTCACTGTGTAATGTATATACTGCTATAATTATATATGTGGTGCTGGCGTCCCTCTGTATATTACCTACAGTCACTGTGTAATGTATATACTACTATAATTATATATGTGGTGCTGGGGTCCCTCTGTATATTACCTACAGTCACTGTGTAATGTATATACTACTCTAATTATATATGTGGTGCTGGCGTCCCTATGTATATTACCTACAGTCACTGTGTAATGTATATACTACTCTAATTATATAAGTGGTGCTGGCGTCCCTATGTATATTACCTACAGTCACTGTGTAATGTATATACTACTATAATTATGTAAGTAGTGGTGCTGGGCTCCCTCTGTATATTACCTACAGTCACTGTGTA
The DNA here is from genome assembly GCF_027579735.1 of Bombina bombina. Lineage (NCBI taxonomy): Eukaryota > Metazoa > Chordata > Amphibia > Anura > Bombinatoridae > Bombina > Bombina bombina. Next base: position 1,159,785,822 of record NC_069504.1, read on the forward strand.
ATGTATATACTACTATGATTATGTATGTGGTGCTGGGGTCTCTCTGTATATTACCTAAGTCACTGTGTAATGTATATACTACTATAATTATATATGTGGTGGTGCTGGGGTCCCTCTGTATATTACCTACAGTCACTGTGTAATGTATATACTACTATAATTATATATGTGGTGCTAGGGTCCCTATGTATATTACCTACAGTTACTGTGTAATGTATATACTACTATAATTATATGTGTGCTGCTGGGGTCCCTCTGTATATTACCTACAGTCACTGTGTAATGTATATACTACTATAATTATATATGTGGTGCTGGGGTCCCTCTGTATATTACCTACAGTCACTGTGTAATGTATATACTACTATAATTATATATGTGGTGCTGGGGTCCCTCAGTATATTACCTACAGTCACTGTGTAATGTATATACTACTATAATTATATATGTGGTGCTGGGGTCCCTCTGTATATTACCTACAGTCACTGTGTAATGTATATACTACTATAATTATATATGTGGTGCTGGGGTCCCTCTGTATATTACCTACAGTCACTGTGTAATGTATATACTACTATAATTATATATGTAGTGGTGCTGGGGTCCCTCTGTATATTACCTACAGTCACTGTGTAATGTATATACTACTATAATTATATATGTGGTGCTGGGGTCCCTCTGTATATTACCTACAGTCACTGTGTAATGTATATACTACTATAATTATATATGTGGTGCTGGGGTCCCTCTGTATATTGCCTACAGTCACTATGTAATGTATATACTACTATAATTATATATGTGGTGCTGGGGTCTCTCTGTATATTACCTACAGTTACTGTGTAATGTATATACTACTATAATTATATATGTGGTGCTGGGGTCCTCTGTATATTACCTACAGTCACTGTGTAATGTATATACTACTATATTTATATATGTGGTGCTGGGGTCCCTCTGTATATTACCCACAGTCACTATGTAATGTATATACTACTATAATTTTATATGTGGTGCTGGGGTCCCTCTGTATATTACCCACAGTCACTGTGTGATGTATATACTACTATAATTATATATGTGGTGCTGGGGTCCCTATGTATATTACCTACAGTCACTGTGTAATGTATATACTACTATAATTATATATGTGGTGCTGGGCTCCTCTGTATATTACCTACAGTCACTGTGTAATGTATATACTACTATAATTATATATGTGGTGCTGGGCTCCTCTGTATATTACCTACAGTCACTGTTTAATGTATATACTACTATAATTATATGTGTGGTGCTAGGGTCCCTCTGTATATTACCTACAGTCACTGTGTAATGTATATACTACTATAATTATATATGTGGTGCTGGGGTCCCTCTGTATATTACCTACAGTCACTGTGTAATGTATATACTACTATAATTATATGTGTGGTGCTAGTGTCCCTCTGTATATTACCTACAGTCACTCTAATGTATATACTACTATAATTATATATGTGGTGCTGGGGTCCCTCTGTATAATACCTACAGTCACTGTGTAATGTATATACTACTATAATTATATATGTAGTGGTGCTGGGCTCCCTCTGTATATTACCTACAGTCACTGTGTAATGTATATACTACTATAATTATATGTGTGGTGCTGGGGTCCCTCTGTATATTATCTACAGTCACTATATAATGTATATACTACTATAATTATATGTGTGGTGCTGGGGTCCCTCTGTATATTACCTACAGTCACTGTGTAATGTATATACTACTATAATTATATATGTGGTGCTGGGGTCTCTCTGTATATTACCTACAGTCACTGTGTAATGTATATACTACTATAATTATATATGTGGTGCTGGGGTCTCTCTGTATATTACCTACAGTCACTGTGTAATGTATATACTACTATAATTATATATGTGGTGCTGGCGTCCCTATGTATATTACCTACAGTCACTGTGTAATGTAAATACTATCATAATTATATGTGTGGTGCTGGGGTCTCTCAGTCACTGTGTAATGTATATACTACTATAATTATATATGTGGTGCTGGGGTCCCTTCTGTATATTACCTACACTCACTGTGTAATGTATATACTACTATGATTATGTATGTGGTGCTGGGGTCCTCCGTATATTACCTACAGTCACTGTGTAATGTATATACTACTTTAATTATGTATGTGGTGCTGGGGTTCCTCTGTATATTACTTACAGTCACTGTGTAATGTATATACTACTATAATCATATATGTGGTGCTGGGGTCTCTCTGTATATTACCTAAGTCACTGTGTAATGTATATTTGTGGTGGTGCTGGGGTCCCTCTGTATATTACCTACAGTCACTGTGTAATGTATATACTACTATAATTATGTATGTGGTGCTGCGCTCCCTCTGTATTTTACCTACAGTCACTGTGCAAGGTATATACTACTATAATTAGGTATGTGGTGCTGGGGTCCCTCTGTATATTACCTACAGTCACTGTGTAATGTATATACTACTATAATTATATATGTGGTGCTGGTGTCCCTCTATATATTACCTACAGTCACTGTGTAATGTATATACTACTATAATTATGTATGTGGTGCTGGGGTCCCTCTGTATATTACATACAGTCACTGTGTAATGTCTATACTACTATAATTATATACAGTATCTGGTGCTGGGGTCCCTCTGTATATTACCTACAGTCACTGTGTAATGTATATACTACTATAATTATATATGTGGTGCTGGGGTCCCTCTGTATATTACCTACAGTCACTGTGTAATGTATATACTACTATAATTATATATGTGGTGCTGGGGTCCCTCTTTATAATACCTACAGTCACTGTGTAATGTATATACTACTATAATTATATATGTGGTGCTGGCGTCCCTCTGTATATTACCTACAGTCACTGTGTAATGTATATACTACTATAATTATATATAAGGTGCTGGGCTCCCTCTGTATATTGCCTACAGTCACTGTGTAATGCATATACTACTATAATTATATATGTGGTGCTGGGTCCCTCTGTATACTGCCTACAGTCACTGTGTAATGTATATACTACTATAATTATATATGTGGTGCTGGGGTCCCTCAGTATATTACCTACAGTCACTGTGTAATGTATATACTACTATAATTATATATGTGGTGCTGGGGTCCCTCTGTATATTACCTACAGTCACTGTGTAATGTATATACTACTATAATTATATATGTGGTGCTGGGGTCCCTCTGTATATTACCTACAGTCACTGTGTAATGTATATACTACTATAATTATATATGTAGTGGTGCTGGGGTCCCTCTGTATATTACCTACAGTCACTGTGTAATGTATATACTACTATAATTATATATGTGGTGCTGGGGTCCCTCTGTATATTACCTACAGTCACTGTGTAATGTATATACTACTATAATTATATATGTGGTGCTGGGGTCCCTCTGTATATTGCCTACAGTCACTATGTAATGTATATACTACTATAATTATATATGTGGTGCTGGGGTCTCTCTGTATATTACCTACAGTTACTGTGTAATGTATATACTACTATAATTATATATGTGGTGCTGGGGTCCTCTGTATATTACCTACAGTCACTGTGTAATGTATATACTACTATATTTATATATGTGGTGCTGGGGTCCTCTGTATATTACCTACAGTCACTGTGTAATGTATATACTACTATAATTATATATGTGGTGCTGGGTTCCCTCTGTATATTACCTACAGTCACTGTGTAATGTATATACTACTATAATTATGTATGTGGTGCTGGGGTCCCTCTGTATATTACCTACAGTCACTGTGTAATGTATATACTACTATAATTATATATGTGGTGCTGGGGTCCCTCTGTATATTACCCACAGTCACTATGTAATGTATATACTACTATAATTTTATATGTGGTGCTGGGGTCCCTCTGTATATTACCCACAGTCACTGTGTGATGTATATACTACTATAATTATATATGTGGTGCTGGGGTCCCTATGTATATTACCTACAGTCACTGTGTAATGTATATACTACTATAATTATATATGTGGTGCTGGGCTCCTCTGTATATTACCTACAGTCACTGTGTAATGTATATACTACTATAATTATATATGTGGTGCTGGGCTCCTCTGTATATTACCTACAGTCACTGTTTAATGTATATACTACTATAATTATATGTGTGGTGCTAGGGTCCCTCTGTATATTACCTACAGTCACTGTGTAATGTATATACTACTATAATTATATATGTGGTGCTGGGGTCCCTCTGTATATTACCTACAGTCACTGTGTAATGTATATACTACTATAATTATATGTGTGGTGCTAGTGTCCCTCTGTATATTACCTACAGTCACTCTAATGTATATACTACTATAATTATATATGTGGTGCTGGGGTCCCTCTGTATAATACCTACAGTCACTGTGTAATGTATATACTACTATAATTATATATGTAGTGGTGCTGGGCTCCCTCTGTATATTACCTACAGTCACTGTGTAATGTATATACTACTATAATTATATGTGTGGTGCTGGGGTCCCTCTGTATATTATCTACAGTCACTATATAATGTATATACTACTATAATTATATGTGTGGTGCTGGGGTCCCTCTGTATATTACCTACAGTCACTGTGTAATGTATATACTACTATAATTATATATGTGGTGCTGGGGTCTCTCTGTATATTACCTACAGTCACTGTGTAATGTATATACTACTATAATTATATATGTGGTGCTGGGGTCTCTCTGTATATTACCTACAGTCACTGTGTAATGTATATACTACTATAATTATATATGTGGTGCTGGCGTCCCTATGTATATTACCTACAGTCACTGTGTAATGTAAATACTATCATAATTATATGTGTGGTGCTGGGGTCTCTCAGTCACTGTGTAATGTATATACTACTATAATTATATATGTGGTGCTGGGGTCCCTTCTGTATATTACCTACACTCACTGTGTAATGTATATACTACTATGATTATGTATGTGGTGCTGGGGTCCTCCGTATATTACCTACAGTCACTGTGTAATGTATATACTACTTTAATTATGTATGTGGTGCTGGGGTTCCTCTGTATATTACTTACAGTCACTGTGTAATGTATATACTACTATAATCATATATGTGGTGCTGGGGTCTCTCTGTATATTACCTAAGTCACTGTGTAATGTATATTTGTGGTGGTGCTGGGGTCCCTCTGTATATTACCTACAGTCACTGTGTAATGTATATACTACTATAATTATGTATGTGGTGCTGCGCTCCCTCTGTATTTTACCTACAGTCACTGTGCAAGGTATATACTACTATAATTAGGTATGTGGTGCTGGGGTCCCTCTGTATATTACCTACAGTCACTGTGTAATGTATATACTACTATAATTATATATGTGGTGCTGGTGTCCCTCTATATATTACCTACAGTCACTGTGTAATGTATATACTACTATAATTATGTATGTGGTGCTGGGGTCCCTCTGTATATTACATACAGTCACTGTGTAATGTCTATACTACTATAATTATATACAGTATCTGGTGCTGGGGTCCCTCTGTATATTACCTACAGTCACTGTGTAATGTATATACTACTATAATTATATATGTGGTGCTGGGGTCCCTCTGTATATTACCTACAGTCACTGTGTAATGTATATACTACTATAATTATATATGTGGTGCTGGGGTCCCTCTTTATAATACCTACAGTCACTGTGTAATGTATATACTACTATAATTATATATGTGGTGCTGGCGTCCCTCTGTATATTACCTACAGTCACTGTGTAATGTATATACTACTATAATTATATATAAGGTGCTGGGCTCCCTCTGTATATTGCCTACAGTCACTGTGTAATGCATATACTACTATAATTATATATGTGGTGCTGGGTCCCTCTGTATACTGCCTACAGTCACTGTGTAATGTATATACTACTATAATTATATATGTGGTGCTGGGGTCCCTCTGTATATTACCTACAGTCACTGTGTAATGTATATACTGCTATAATTATGTATGTGTGCTGGGGTCTCTATGTATATTACCTACAGTCACTGTGTAATGTATATACTACTATAATTATGTATGTGGTGCTGGGGTCCTTCTGTATATTACCTACAGTCACTGTGTAATGTATATACTACTATAATTATATATGTGGTGCTGGGTCCCTCTGTATATTACCTACAGTCACTGTGTAATGTATATACTACTATAATTTTATATGTGGTACGGGGGTCCCTCTGTATATTACCTACAGTCACTGTGTGTGTAATGTAAATACTACTATAATTATATATCTGATGCTGGGGTCCCTCTGTATAATACCTACAGTCACTGTGTAATGTATATACCACTATAATTATATATGTGGTGCTGGGATCCCTCTGTATATTACCTACAGTCACTGTGTAATGTATATACTACCATAATTATATATGTGGTGCTGGGGTCCCTCTGTATATTACCTACAGTCACTGTGTAATGTATATACTACTATAATTATATATGTGATGCTGGAGTCCCTCTGTATATTACCTACAGTCACTGTGTAATGTATATACTACTATAATTATATATGTGGTGCTGGGGTCCCTCTGTATATTACCTACAGTCCCTGTGCAATGTATATACTACTATAATTATATATGTGGTGCTGGGGTCCCTCTGTATATTACCTACAGTCACTGTGTAATGTATATACTACTATAATTATATATGTGGTGCTGGGGTCCCTCTGTATATTACCTACAGTCACTGTGTAATGTATATACTGCTATATTTATATATCTGGTCCTGGGGTCCCACTGTATATTACCTACAGGCACTGTGTAATGTATATACTACTATAATTATATATGTGGTGCTGGGGTCCCTCTGTATATTACCTACAGTTACTGTGTAATGTATATATTACTATAATTATATATGTGATGCTGGAGTCCCTCTGTATATTACCTACAGTCACTGTGTAATGTATATACTACTATAATTATATATGTGGTGCTGGGGTCCCTCTGTATATTATCTACAGTCACTGTGTAATGTATATACTACTTTAATTATATATGTGGTGCTGGGCTCCCTCTGTATATTACCTACAGTCACTGTGTAATGTATATACTACTATAATTATATATGTGGTGCTGGGCTCCCTCTGTATATTACCTACAGTCACTATATAATATATATACTACTATAATTATATATGTGCTGCTGGGGTCCCTATGTATATTACCTACAGTCACTGTCTAATGTATATACTACTATAATTATATATGTGGTGCTGGGGTCCCTCTGTATATAGTAGTATATACATTACACAGTGCCTGTAGGTAATATACAGTGGGACCCCAGGACCAGATATATAAATATAGCAGTATATACATTACACAGTGACTGTAGGTAATATACAGAGGGACCCCAGCACCACATATATAATTATAGTAGTATATACATTACACAGTGACTGTAGGTAATATACAGAGGGACCCCAGCACCACATATATAATTATAGTAGTATATACATTGCACAGGGACTGTAGGTAATATACAGAGGGACCCCAGCACCACATATATAATTATAGTAGTATATACATTACACAGTGACTGTAGGTAATATACAGAGGGACCCCAGCACCACATATATAATTATGGTAGTATATACATTACACAGTGACTGTAGGTAATATACAGAGGGATCCCAGCACCACATATATAATTATAGTGGTATATACATTACACAGTGACTGTAGGTATTATACAGAGGGACCCCAGCATCAGATATATAATTATAGTAGTATTTACATTACACACACACGTATTTCTCTGCACACTACTGTTTCAAATGTCTCGATTGCCGTCCCTTTGTGAGTTGTAGGATAAAAAGTTGATTTCGGCCTTAGCTCTGTGTGCTTGTAATTATCATCTACCTTTAAGTTTTCAGCTTCATTAAACCCATATCCCATTCTTTCTGTTGGGGGTCTTAAAAAGAATCTCTTAAGAGTTAGTCTTCTGATAAATTCTTTCGTACTTACGAAAGTAGTGAACTTATCAAGGCTTCTTGATGGAGCAAAAGATAAACCAAATTTAAGAACAGATTTTTCATCTTCATTCAATTCATATGAACTTAGATTAAATATTCCTCCTTCAGTGTTTTTTTCTTTGTCATCAGAAATTGTTCCTCCATTGGTGTCTTTTTCCTTGTCATCAGAAATTGTTCTTCCATTGGTGTCTTTTTCCTTGTCATCAGAAATTGTTCCTCCATTGGTTCCCAGATCTTTATAGGCGGACTTTATATTGTTGTTCTTCTTTATTTTTGCTCCTCCTCTTCTCCCTCTATGGGTCTTGTTTTTACTCTTGTTGTTGACTGATTTTGCTCTTTTCCTTTGTGTAGGTATCGATCTACCTCTAAAAAAGAAGAAGAAGGTGATTTTGTAGTATATGTTTTAGTTGAGGTCGATGGTTCTGTCCTCAATTCGGTTTTCTTTATATGTTGTCTTTCTTCATTCCTTTTGATTTCTTTTTGTTTCCTGTTGTCCTCTTCCTCTCTAGGTTTTGGATATCTTTTCTCCCATCTAGGAGTATCATGTGTGGTCTTATTCTCAAAATGATTATCATAGCCTTTATAATAATTCATTGGTTTATCAAAATGTCTATCTTCTTGGTGATGATGATAGCTTTCCCCATATCTGTGTGGTTCATACCTCTCTCTTTGCTCATATTCAAAATGTCTTCGCTCTCTATATGAGTTTGTGGGATAATCTCTTCTGTTTCTTAGATTATTAAACTGTCTTCTATCCCATCTTTGATTATTATATTGTCTATTGTCAGTATAGTCACCCTGCCTATTACCATATTGTCTAGTGTTTGGTTCGTAGTATGAGTCATATTGTCTGTGTTGTCTTCCTATATGATGATTCTGTCTATAGGGTATATTATAGTCTCTTCTATCATAATAGTGTGGTTCTATCCTTACTGTGCTTTTATATTCTCTTTTGGTCTTAATTTTGTTATTGTTTTTATTTTTATGTGTCATCGTTGTCCATATTCCAGATTCATCAGTGGTGACTTTCACATGTGTATTTTCTATGTCAGTTCCTCCCTCTTTTATAGAGCCTCTGTCATCATCTACTTCTTTCTTGTCTAATTCCTCTTTATTATCTAGTTCCCTCATTAGTTTTTTAGTTTTCTTTTGTATAATATCATCCCTTATTTTGCTTACTTTTTTAACAAGATTCTCTTTCCTCTCTGTTATGTCTTTGGATTCTGGTCCTGAATTTTCCAAATTCAAAATTATCACCTCATCATCTTTTATTTCAAGATCTATGTTTGCTGTTAGAATCGCCCTATACTCAATGATGAGTTTTATCAAATTTCTTGAAGTGTCTATTAGGACCTTCTTCCATTTGTTAGCTATGGTTTCTGAAAGGGGGAATGCACATTCTTTATGTATCAGTAATCCCTTAGGTATAATCTCTAACTCTAAGCATTTCTTTAGGAAGGATATCTCTGCTTTATATTTTACCTGTAGCCCTTCCTGTTGAACATTTGCACCTGTATACATTCTGCAGGAGAAGTTGCCTAGGCAACTATTAGACTGGTTGGTCATGTGATCAAGTGAAACTGAAAGAAGAGTGTAAGACACAGGAGGAAGCAGACATGTCAGAGCAGTGAAGGTGTGTGTGAGGCCTAGCTGTGAGAGAGCTGCAGACTTCATCTTGTAAAGTAACAGCATTCCTCTGCTGATTTAGTGAATGCTGCCAGCTGCAGTCTGTCCCTGTTAGAGAGCTGTGGAGAAGAATGCAGACAAAGTAAATGACTGGCAGACCTTGGAGTTTTCTTTCAGCCTGTGCAGAATCCTGTCAGTGGTAAGAAGTATCCTCTCTCCTTGTCATACTGACAGGGCATTCTGTCCATCACATAAACTTATAAACAGCTCTTCCTGTGGATTGCAGTTTCCTATGAGCTGCAACTGTTTAAATGCAGGTGGATTACCTTAAAGGGCCCCAACATTTATGTGCACCAACTGGTACCCATCAGCCATTAGGGTGAAGCCTGAGGGTGGGTTCGCAGGTGGTTTGGGAGGGTGCTGGGCCTGGTTAGAGAGAGTCGGTGTGTTAGTTAGCCACTGTATTTCTTGCCTTATTTTTATTTACCATAATCCTTTAATACATGTTCATACTGTTTTACTGTTATTACTGTGTGTGTTGTAGTTATTTATTATGTTCCTGTCTGGGAAACCCATTCTTGCCCTGGATGCCCAGTCAGGTGGAGGCACTGCCACAGTCATGTACCCCAACTCCCAGGTAGCGGAGACTCAGGATCAGCCTGCAGAGCACATGGAGGTAGCTGGGGTAAAGACCCACAGGGGTAATTGTGGGCCTAGGCCAAACCCCGTTACATTTGGAGGCACTGCTGAGATAAATTGAGGTACACCCAGTAAGGATCCGTTAATTCCCCGGCCCACACTCCCATTTGTAACAGATTGGGCCCAGCAACAGAAGGTACCATTGCATCATGCAGTGATGATATGCCAGGTACCTCCCTATAGTGAGATAAAACATGTCACCAAGTGCGTAGAGATTATACTGGGAATAGAGATGGCTACCATCAGAGACATCCTGCATGATTCATATGGTCAAACTTACATGTTAGTATATTCCCATGCAGATTTGAGAGGCCGTCATAGGCCTACATGTCTATACCTTCTTGAAACAGCTCCTGAAGGATGTCGCTTAGTGTACGCTCTCCCTGATAAGGAGGAAGGGGTTACACTGCAGCAACCCTCCACTATAGGCCAAAGAGACTTTAATGTATCAAGTTATTCCCAGATTCTGTCCCCTTTGTCAGAGAAACCCCCCAGGAGATTACCGGTTACCCCTGTAGAGACTGGGGCCATCCCCAAACGAAATGTCTACTTTTCCAGTGTGCAAGGGACAACTGCCCCTAAGACCCCAGATCTAGTGGTTCCCTCATCTCCAACATCCCCAAAACCAGGCGATTCCCTATTGAGAACCACAAGTTCAGGAGAGAGTAACATATCTGAAATACTGCAAAAACTCTCAGAAGCCATAGTAACAGCTACCCATACCCACAGTTACCGTAAGCTGAAAGTGTTTTCTGGGAATCAACCTGTTCCTGCCGGGGAGGAGCCCTTTAAGGCCTGGAAGGATAATGCTGTACAATTATTGGAAGAATGGTCTTGTACGGATAACATAAAAAAACAACGGATAATGGAGAGTCTTCGTTTCCCAGCTACAAATATGATAAGGCTGTTTAGGGGAGTGAATGAACAAGCTACCGCACAAGATTACCTGAAAGTTTTGCAGGATGCGTATGGAAAATCTGAGGACTCTGATGATCTATTAATCAAGTTCCTAGCCACTAAACAGAAGGAACATGAGAAAGCTTCAGACTATATCAATCGATTACAATTGTCACTGGGAAAACTGTTTCATAATGGAGCAGTCACTGCATCTGAGTTGGATGCTCGACTATCCAAACAAATTCAGAAGGGAGGCCTTAGCAATGATCCAGTCATGATCATGTTAAGAGTTAAGTTGGATGATCAAGTCTTGTCCTATTCCACACTGATCCGAAAAGCAAAAATACTGGAGAACCAAATGTCCCCATCTCCTCCACAAAAAGGAAATTCTTCTAAAGCTGCAGATAAAGAGGATATGGAACTGTTCGTCCTTAAAAAAAAGGTAGCTGAATTAGAATTATTGTCTAAGTCATCGCCAAGAAGAACAGATTATTCTCCTACCAGGAGGCAGCACCGCAGGGAGACCACAGGAAGGTTATTCCCAGAGGAACAGTCCCCCCGAGGGAACTGTTTTAAGTGTGGAAAATCAGGGCATTTCAAGCGGGAGTGTCCCACTAATTCATCAGATACAGAAGTGGATGTGCTAGCTATTGAGCTGGAGGAGGCTCAAGCTACCAGTCCTTTCAGGAAAAGAGGAAAAAGAACCACACCCATATTATCTGTGGGGGCCAAGATCGGGCCCAAATCTCTGATACAGTTACAAATAGAAGATATTCATGCCTCGGCCTTGTTAGATACTGGATCCCAGGTCACCATCATTAATAGAGACTTCTATGACCATCATCTAAAACATATTCCCCTGGAGCCAGCAGGAGAGTTGCAGTTGTGGGGAGTGGGATCTCAGGCCCAGCCTGTAGAGGGATGTATAAGAGTGACAATAACAATCCCACAGTTAAACACAGGAATGATCTGCCCTATGGAATTGGAAGCTCTTGTATGCTCCATGAAGAAAACAATGTGCGCCCCAATAATTTTGGGTACCAACGCAAGAATGGTGCAGGACATGTTCAGGGCCTACCTAACTGAAGTGGGAGATGTATCTCTAACCAGACTGATGGAAGTCAGCCCTGTTCTAGGGAAAGAATGCCATCGACTAGCCCTACAAGCTAGACCAGGATCATGCCACTACTCGGGGAAAGAACCTTTATTTGTAAGGCCTGGAGAGACTAAGACTCTACGAGCCATAGCATCTATGCACCATGAAATATCAGGAGGAACCAGGCAATACCTCATTGAGTCCTTGCCTGAGGAGGATGCAAAAAAAGGGTGGACTCTCATACCTGAGGTGAAAGACTGGCGGAATCACTGGTGTAAAGATTTTCCCATAATGATAAGAAACTTAACACCCACAGAGATCAGAATTGATCGTCACCAGAAGATTGGTGTGATTCACTTGTTGGACCAAGTCTCTTCAGTAATGTCTGTAAAGGCAGAACAGGGAGGTGATCATGAAGGACCTATAGTTTTTGAACTGGAAGATTCTCCTCTACCACCAAAGTGGAGAGATAGCCTCCGATCCAAATTAGCTACTCGAGAGAAAGTTTTCTCCAGGAAAGAAATGGATGTGGGATGTGCAAAGAGTGCCACACATGCTATCAGACTTTCTGACCCAGCTCCTTTCAGAGAAAGATCAAGGAGAATACCCCCTCGAGATGTGGAAGATGTCCGGGATATACTCAAACAGATGGAAGAATCTGGCATTATTAAAGAGTCCAGAAGTCCATATGCCTCACCCATAGTGGTAGTTAGGAAAAAGAATGGCACAGTCCGGCTTTGCATAGACTATCGGACTTTAAACAAAAGGACTGTGCCAGATCAATATACTCTGCCACGGATAGAAGATCTGCTAGATGCCCTTTCTGGAAGCCAGTGGTTCAGCGTCCTGGACTTGAGGTCTGGGTATTATCAGGTACCCATGAAGAAGGAGGATCAGGAAAAGACAGCTTTCATCTGTCCCTTGGGATTCTACGAGTTTACCAGGATGCCCCAAGGGGTCACTGGAGCTCCCGCCACCTTTCAAAGGCTGATGGAGAAGACTGTGGGGGATATGAATCCCAAAGAGTGCCTAGTCTATCTTGATGACCTCATAGTGTTTGGAAGGACACCAGAAGAGCACGAACAGCGATTGCTGAAGGTGTTGGATCGACTCCAAGCAGAGGGTCTGAAATTATCAATAGACAAATGTCGATTTGCACAGAACTCTGTTACATATGTAGGTCACATTGTTTCCGCACAAGGTGTGACAACTGACCCGACCAAAATTGAAGCGGTGATGAACTGGCCCAGGCCAGATAACATCAGTGAGCTGCGCTCATTTCTTGGATTCTGCGGTTACTACCGGAGGTTTGTGAAAGACTATTCAAAGATTGCTCGAGAGCTACACAACCTGTTAAAGACTACCTCAGCTATAGAGGGTGTTAAGGCGCCAAGTCCTAAAGACTCCTTCGGAAAGAAATGGACCTCAGGATGCGAAGAAGCCTTCTTAATCTTGAAGAAAAGACTCACAGAAGCTCCTGTATTGGCATATTCAGATCCCGAGAAACCATATGTGCTCCATGTTGATGCCAGTATGGAAGGCCTAGGGGCCGTATTGCATCAGAGCTACCCAGAAGGGTTAAGACCAGTGGCCTACATAAGTAGAAGTCTAACTGGTGCAGAGAAAAACTATCCGGTCCATAAGCTAGAATTCTTGGCGCTCAAGTGGGCAATTGTGGACAAGTTACATGACTATTTATATGGAGCAACATTCGAGGTAAGGACGGATAACAATCCGCTTACTTATATTCAAACAACAGCAAAGCTGGATGCCACAGGGCATAGGTGGCTGGCAGCATTGTCAAACTATAGTTTCAGCCTTAAATACAAGCCAGGCCCTAAGAATGTCAGTGCGGATGCTCTGTCCCGCAGACCTGGACTTCCTCCTCATGAAGAAAAGGAGGAATGGGAAGAAATCCCTGTGCCTGGGGTAGGAGCCCTGTGCCAAACATATGTAGTGGCTGAGAGGCAGGATGAGTTCTCTGAACTCAGAGGAATAGACTCCATATGTCACTCCCCAGAAGCCGTACCAGAGGTATTCTGTGCTCCAGCAATGCTCCAACAGTGGTCTCACATAACCAATGAAGACAAGAAGAAAGCCCAGTCACAGGACTGGTATATAGGTACAGTCCTCAAGGCAATGAGAGCCAAGAACCCTAAATTACTGAGCTCCCTTCCCATTGGACAAAGAGATTTGTACCGGAGAGAATGGAGTAAACTACATCTAGAAGATGGAATCCTTTATAGAGTTATAAAATACCATGACCACCCTGGTCGAAAGCAGCTAGTGTTACCTCATAGATATCGGGGAATGGTCCTGAGAGCTCTCCATGATCAACATGGGCATCTTGGGGTAGACAAGACCTATGGCCTGGTACAAGACCGGTTCTATTGGCCTCGCATGAGAGAACATGTTGAACATTATGTGAAGACCTGCAGAAGATGTATTCAGAGAAAGACTCTGCCTGTGAGAGCTGCCCCTATGGGCCACCTGAGAAGTACAGGACCCCTGGATCTTGTGTGCATGGACTATCTATGTATTGAGAATGATACTACCGGAATTGGGAATGTTCTGGTAGTAACAGACCATTTCACCAGATACGCTCAGGCTTTTCCCACTAAAGACCAGAAGGCTGTGACCGTAGCCAAGGTCCTCTGGCAGAAATATTTTATGCACTACGGTCTGCCCAATCGAATACATTCTGATCAAGGTAGAGACTTTGAGAGTAAGCTGATCAAAGAACTGCTGGATATGTTGCAGGTTCACAAGTCCAGAACAACACCCTACCACCCTGAGGGTGATGCCCAGCCTGAGCGTTTTAATAGGACACTCCTAGACATGCTCGGGACTCTGAAACAAGTAGAGAAGCGGTCCTGGAGTAAGCATGTAGAAGCCATGGTCCACGCATATAATTGCACAAGGCATGAGTCTACAGGATTCTCACCCTATTTCCTAATGTTTGGAAGGGAAGCCAGACTACCGATAGATGTCCGGTTGGGGGTGTCCCCAGATGGGACAAAGTCAGACTCTCACTTCCAGTATGTGAGGACCCTCAGACAAAACCTTCACAGTGCCTACGAGTTGGCCACTCAAGCTGCGGCAAAAATGGAGGAACGCAACAAAAGAAGATACGATACCAAAGTGAAGCATCAGGAAGTCCAAGCGGGAGATAAGGTTCTCCTCCGGAATCTAGGGGTACCTGGGAAACACAAATTAGCAGACAGATGGAAGGATACCCTATTTGAAGTTGTGTCTAAGCTAAAGGGGCTGCCAGTGTATAATATAAAAGGCCCAGAAGGCCGGATCAAAGCTTGGCATAGGAACCATCTACTACCAATAGCCTATATCGATGAAGAGGAAGGGAGTAGTAGTGAATGGGAGAAAAGCACAACGGAGAGTCCTGAAAATGAGGCAGTAGAGACCCCAGAAGCTCTTAGTGCTGATGATCAATGGTGGTCTCCTCCTGCTGAGGAAACACAGCACTTTCCTTCCTCTCCTCCCTTAGCCTCCTCTACATTGAATCCCAACAGCCCCAACTTTGTGCCTGGGACCCCAAAAGGAGACTCTTGTATCATGGGAAAGCCAGGGTCTCAAGCATCTGGTGACCTCCCCACCCAAGTGGCCAGAGCTGAAGATTCCCAGGAACATTCTGGACTTCCTCAGAGAGAACAGAGACTGGGTACTAGAATACGACAGCCTCCCAGGGTTCTTACTTACGATCAAGTCGGAGAACCCAGTTATGTACATATGCCCCAGGTACAGTCTAAAATGGTTGATTTACTGTATGCGGTTGCGGACATTATGAATGTTGGAACCTCTCTGTACTAGAATAAACTGTAAGATAGTTAACATTTGTTTATAGGACTGCATTTATTATTATTTATATGTTTTGTTTTTTCAATTTACCTCTTGGTGGAACCTTGCCAGTGGAAGGCAAGGATTTTACAAGGGGGAGAATGTAGCCCTTCCTGTTGAACATTTGCACCTGTATACATTCTGCAGGAGAAGTTGCCTAGGCAACTATTAGACTGGTTGGTCATGTGATCAAGTGAAACTGAAAGAAGAGTGTAAGACACAGGAGGAAGCAGACATGTCAGAGCAGTGAAGGTGTGTGTGAGGCCTGGCTGTGTGAGAGCTGCAGACTTCATCTTGTAAAGTAACAGCATTCCTCTGCTGATTTAGTGTATGCTGCCAGCTGCAGTCTGTCCCTGTTAGAGAGCTGCAGACTTCATCTTGTAAAGTAACAGCATTCCTCTGCTGATTTAGTGTATGCTGCCAGCTGCAGTCTGACCCTGTTAGAGAGCTGCAGACTTCATCTTGTAAAGTAACAGCATTCCTCTGCTGATTTAGTGTATGCTGCCAGCTGCAGTCTGTCCCTGTTAGAGAGCTGCAGACTTCATCTTGTAAAGTAACAGCATTCCTCTGCTGATTTAGTGTATGCTGCCAGCTGCAGTCTGTCCCTGTTAGAGAGCTGCAGACTTCATCTTGTAAAGTAACAGCATCCCTCTGCTGATTTAGTGTTTGCTGCCAGCTGCAGTCTGACCCTGTTAGAGAGCTGCAGACTTCATCTTGTAAAGTAACAGCATTCCTCTGCTGATTTAGTGTTTGCTGCCAGCTGCAGTCTGACCCTGTTAGAGAGCTGCAGACTTCATCTTGTAAAGTAACAGCATTCCTCTGCTGATTTAGTGTTTGCTGCCAGCTGCAGTCTGTCCCTGTGAGAGAGCTGCAGACTTCATCTTGTAAAGTAACAGCATTCCTCTGCTGATTTAGTGTATGCTGCCAGCTGCAGTCTGTCCCTGTTAGAGAGCTGCAGACTTCATCTTGTAAAGTAACAGCATTCCTCTGCTGATTTAGTGTATGCTGCCAGCTGCAGTCTGACCCTGTTAGAGAGCTGCAGACTTCATCTTGTAAAGTAACAGCATTCCTCTGCTGATTTAGTGTATGCTGCCAGCTGCAGTCTGTCCCTGTTAGAGAGCTGCAGACTTCATCTTGTAAAGTAACAGCATTCCTCTGCTGATTTAGTGTTTGCTGCCAGCTGCAGTCTGTCCCTGTTAGAGAGCTGCAGACTTCATCTTGTAAAGTAACAGCATTCCTCTGCTGATTTAGTGTATGCTGCCAGCTGCAGTCTGACCCTGTGAGAGAGCTGCAGACTTCATCTTGTAAAGTAACAGCATTCCTCTGCTGATTTAGTGTTTGCTGCCAGCTGCAGTCTGTCCCTGTTAGAGAGCTGCAGACTTCATCTTGTAAAGTAACAGCATTCCTCTGCTGATTTAGTGTATGCTGCCAGCTGCAGTCTGTCCCTGTTAGAGAGCTGCAGACTTCATCTTGTAAAGTAACAGCATTCCTCTGCTGATTTAGTGTATGCTGCCAGCTGCAGTCTGTCCCTGTTAGAGAGCTGCAGACTTCATCTTGTAAAGTAACAGCATTCCTCTGCTGATTTAGTGTTTGCTGCCAGCTGCAGTCTGACCCTGTGAGAGAGCTGCAGACTTCATCTTGTAAAGTAACAGCATTCCTCTGCTGATTTAGTGTTTGCTGCCAGCTGCAGTCTGTCCCTGTTAGAGAGCTGCAGACTTCATCTTGTAAAGTAACAGCATTCCTCTGCTGATTTAGTGTATGCTGCCAGCTGCAGTCTGTCCCTGTTAGAGAGCTGCAGACTTCATCTTGTAAAGTAACAGCATTCCTCTGCTGATTTAGTGTTTGCTGCCAGCTGCAGTCTGTCCCTGTTAGAGAGCTGCAGACTTCATCTTGTAAAGTAACAGCATTCCTCTGCTGATTTAGTGTATGCTGCCAGCTGCAGTCTGACCCTGTTAGAGAGCTGCAGACTTCATCTTGTAAAGTAACAGCATTCCTCTGCTGATTTAGTGTATGCTGCCAGCTGCAGTCTGTCCCTGTTAGAGAGCTGCAGACTTCATCTTGTAAAGTAACAGCATTCCTCTGCTGATTTAGTGTATGCTGCCAGCTGCAGTCTGTCCCTGTGAGAGAGCTGCAGACTTCATCTTGTAAAGTAACAGCATTCCTCTGCTGATTTAGTGTTTGCTGCCAGCTGCAGTCTGACCCTGTGAGAGAGCTGCAGACTTCATCTTGTAAAGTAACAGCATTCCTCTGCTGATTTAGTGTATGCTGCCAGCTGCAGTCTGACCCTGTTAGAGAGCTGCAGACTTCATCTTGTAAAGTAACAGCATTCCTCTGCTGATTTAGTGTTTGCTGCCAGCTGCAGTCTGTCCCTGTGTGAGAGCTGCAGACTTCATCTTGTAAAGTAACAGCATTCCTCTGCTGATTTAGTGTTTGCTGCCAGCTGCAGTCTGTCCCTGTGAGAGAGCTGTGGAGAAGAATGCAGACAAAGTAAATGACTGGCAGACCTTGGAGTTTTCTTTCAGCCTGTGCAGAATCCTGTCAGTGGTAAGAAGTATCCTCTCTCCTTGTCATACTGACAGGGCATTCTGTCCATCACATAAACTTATAAACAGCTCTTCCTGTGGATTGCAGTTTCCTATGAGCTGTAACTGTTTAAATGCATGTGGATTACCTTAAAGGGCCCCAACATTTCTGTGCACCAACTGGTACCCATCAGCCATTAGGGTGAAGCCTGAGGGTGGGTTCGCAGGTGGTTTGGGAGGGTGCTGGGCCTGGTTAGAGAGAGTTGGTGTGTTAGTTAGCCACTGTATTTCTTGCCTTATTTTTATTTACCATAATCCTTTAATACATGTTCCTACTGTTTTACTGTTATTACTGTGTGTGTTGTAGTTATTTATTATGTTCCTGTCTGGGAAACCCATTCTTGCCCTGGATGCCCAGTCAGGTGGAGGCACTGCCACAGTCATGTACCCCAACTCCCAGGTAGCGGAGACTCAGGATCAGCCTGCAGAGCACATGGAGGTAGCTGGGGTAAAGACCCACAGGGGTAATTGTGGGCCTAGGCCAAACCCCGTTACATACCTCTGAAATCAACAGTCTTTCAAGTTCTCTAAAGATCAGCTGTATATCTACAGTGTCCTCCTCATCTGGACTTGAGTCTGACTCTTTCCCTGTGGTGTTAATATTAATGTCAATTGCTTGTCTTAAATGTTTGAATGAATCCATTATATTTACAGTATTTATATAGCTGGCAGCTGAGTGTTACTAGGAAAAGAAAATATTGATAGTGGAGTCCACCTAGCGCCTACTAAATAAGACCTCTGGCTTTGATAATTTGACACCTAGTTGTCAAAATGGAAAGATGAAACTAATAAGGTATACCAAAGCGCCACCTATACGAAGGCTGAGTCTGGACCTAATGCAATATTGTCAAACGATTACAATAAACAATTTATTGAGTACACAAATAAGTTAAAAACATGGATCCATGTATAAACATCAAATTTATACAACAATAATAGCTAAATGAATAGTTAAAACAAATAGTTATGTAACGGATATAGCATTTAAAATTGTGCAAACATTGCTCTTAAAAATATTCATAAAAAAATTCCAAATTTAGTATAAGGCTCACAACAGAAATTAAACTTTGTGTTTACCATATACACATACACAAATTTGTACAGCAATAATAGCTAAATGAATAGTTAAAACAAATAGTTAAATAGCAGATATGGCATTTAAAATTGTGCAAACAATGCTTTTAAAAAATATTCCTAAAAAATTCCAAATTAAGTATAAGGCTCACAACAGAAATTCAACTTTGTGTTTACCACATACACATAATAGGTGAAATATATTAGTCAGTTATATAATATTATCTAACCAATAATGTTCTCGATTCTATGCAATACTAAATATTGCCAATAGTGACTAATGTGTAAGGCTCTGAGTAAGACCTTTAACTGTGTGTTTACCACATACGCATTGTCAAGTAAAAAATATTGTGACAGCAATAAGCCAATGTAAAGAATGTGTATCAAAAAAAGTTGTGTGCAAAAATTAGTGTACAAAAGATATTAATGGTCAAAAAATAGGTTGATCTTCAAAAAACGTGAATTAAGAACAAAGATTGTGAAAAATGAAAAACCAAAAATTTACAAAAACATTGTGGTGTGTTCCAATAGTAACTTATATAAATGTAAATAATAGTCCCAAAAAATAGTGACTTATATAAATGTAAATAATAGTCCCAAAAAATAGTGACTTATATAAATGTAAATAATAGTCCAAAAAATAGTCCAACAGTGAAAACTTAATAGAAAAAATAATCCAACAATAAATTATAATAAGTAGTGTGTCTCTTTAAGAAAAAACAATAATACTTAAAGTGTTGTGAATCCTAACAGCAATAGTTATGCTGATTTTCCAAGTGTTTTATACTGAATAGCAGTGTCAGTACTTGCTAGCCATAGTAGCCAAGTGTTTTATACTGAATAGCAGTGTCAGTACTTGTTAGCCATAGTAGCCAAGTGTTTTATACTGAATAGCAGTGTCAGTACTTGTTAGCCAAGTGTTTTATACTGAATAGCAGTGTCAGTACTTGTTAGCCAAGTGTTTTATACTGAATAGCAGTGTCAGTACTTGCTAGCCAAGTGTTTTATACTGAATAGCAGTGTCAGTACTTGCTAGCCAAGTGTTTTATACTGAATAGCAGTGTCAGTACTTGCTAGCCAAGTGTTTTATACTGAATAGCAGTGTCAGTACTTGCTAGCCAAGTGTTTTATACTGAATAGCAGTGTCAGTACTTGCTAGCCAAGTGTTTTATACTGAATAGCAGTGTCAGTACTTGTTAGCCAAGTGTTTTATACTGAATAGCAGTGTCAGTACTCGCTAGCCAAGTGTTTTATACTGAATAGCAGTGTCAGTACTTGCTAGCCAAGTGTTTTATACTGAATAGCAGTGTCAGTACTTGTTAGCCAAGTGTTTTATACTGAATAGCAGTGTCAGTACTTGCTAGCCAAGTGTTTTATACTGAATAGCAGTGTCAGTACTTGCTAGCCAAGTGTTTTATACTGAATAGCAGTGTCAGTACTTGCTAGCCAAGTGTTTTATACTGAATAGCAGTGTCAGTACTTGCTAGCCAAGTGTTTTATACTGAATAGCAGTGTCAGTACTTGCTAGCCAAGTGTTTTATACTGAATAGCAGTGTCAGTACTTGCTAGCCAAGTGTTTTATACTGAATAGCAGTGTCAGTACTTGCTAGCCAAGTGTTTTATACTGAATAGCAGTGTCAGTACTTGCTAGCCAAGTGTTTTATACTGAATAGCAGTGTCAGTACTTGCTAGCCAAGTGTTTTATACTGAATAGCAGTGTCAGTACTTGCTAGCCAAGTGTTTTATACTGAATAGCAGTGTCAGTACTTGCTAGCCAAGTGTTTTATACTGAATAGCAGTGTCAGTACTTGCTAGCCAAGTGTTTTATACTGAATAGCAGTGTCAGTACTTGTTAGCCAAGTGTTTTATACTGAATAGCAGTGTCAGTACTTGCTAGCCAAGTGTTTTATACTGAATAGCAGTGTCAGTACTTGTTAGCCAAGTGTTTTATACTGAATAGGAGTGTCAGTACTTGCTAGCCAAGTGTTTTATACTGAATAGCAGTGTCAGTACTTGCTAGCCGTTTTCCAACCCAAAATTCTATCTTCTTGGCAAATATTTTGTTATAATCCCTGGATGATCCTTCTGTAAAAGAAAGATATGATGGTGTAGATTGTTTTTAGATCAATAGAAAATGAAATTGTGCTTACCAGTCGACGCATTTCGGTCACAAAGAGACCTTTATCAAGACTGGTTTTATGGTTTTAGTAGTGGTCTTTTTATACCAGACTGATTGCTGGCCATAAAATCGTGTTTGTTAAGCCCTTCCTGTTTTACTGACCTTAAATGTGTGTTTAAAATATACAGTTTATAGTTTAAAATTTGTGATTAAAAAATCCATTATAATACATTTAGATGTGGTGCTGGGGTCCCTCTGTATATTACCTACAGTCACTGTGTAATGTATATACTACTATAATTATGTGTGTGGTGCTGGGGTCTCTATGCATATTACCTACAGTCACTGTGTAATGTATATACTACTATAATTATGTGTGTGGTGCTGGGGTCCCTCTGTATATTATCTACAGTCACTGTGTAATGTATATACTACTATAATTATATATGTGGTGTTGGGGCCCCTCTGTATATTACCTACAGTCACTGTGTAATGTATATACTACTATAATTATATATGTGGTGCTGGGTCCCTCTGTATATTACCTACAGTCACTGTGTAATATATATACTACTATAATTATATATGTGGTGCTGGTGTCCCTCTGTATATTACCTACAGTCACTGTGTAATGTATATACTACTATAATTATGTATGTGGTGCTGGGTCCCTCTGTATATTACCTACAGTCACTGTGTAATGTATATACTACTATAATTATATATGTGGTGCTGGGGTCCCTCTGTATATTACCTACAGTCACTGTGTAATGTATACACTACTCTAATTATACAACGATCAATACAACGACTGCCCCACCTTTATCAGCCTTGCGAATCATGATGGTAGAATCATCACCCAAGGTCTTCGAGGCTAATCGCTCATCCATGGAGAGGTTGTCGTAGTGTCTAGATATACTGCTCATTTCTTCTGTCAGTTTCATAGATATTTGGTGTAGGTGGTGATAGAGGCATTACTAGAATTTGGATCAAATGACCCCGCAGTTCTAAATTGCTGATTGCCATCACTTGTAATGCCAAAATGTTCCTTCAGGCGTAACTGCCTGCCAAATTTTTGAATATCAACCAATGTGTTGAATGTATTCATCCTGGTATATGGCACAAAAGAGAGTCCTTTGTTTAGTAACGACATTTCACCTGGAGTTAGTTCCCTAGAGCTAATGTTAAAGACGTTGTTCACTATCTTCTCCGGGTTGATGGCCGGCGGGATGTGCCCCCCCCTTCTCGTATGCGGCCGGGGGCCTCTTCCTAAAAAACGAGACGATGTCTGGGAGTATGGAGTCAATGGGGGCCTCGTGGAAAATTCTTCACGTGGAGAGTCCCACTGTTGTTGCCCACGAGATCTAGTAGTAATACCAGCAAAGGTAGGTGCTTCTGGATCAGTCCTGCTTTTTATTTCAGCACTATCACCTGAACTTGTATCCACTGTATTAAGGGTTCTTTTTGTATGGTGTCTCTCTCGCCTTGGTCTGAATAACTTCCTCTCCTCAGGTGCCAGCATCCATCGATAAACACTTTTGTGTGTATAATCCAGTGTTACAGTTTGTAATTTGCGATTTTCAAAGGCAATTAGCTCCTGCTTGTATAATTTCACTTGTGTTGCCAGTTTATTCAGCCAATCGCAGGTGTTGTCTGTCCTTAGTCTCGTTGATT